>NC_064901.1:11617835-11627835 GCF_929443795.1 Astur gentilis
GACTTAACCAAGTTCAAACCCTATTATTCCACTGAGCACTGTAATAATTCTTCTGCTTATTACCTTATTAAATCTCTCAGATTATTCTATCAATGTATGGAAGATTAACTCCAAACAAAACTGTGGGGCCAAGGGGAGAGGGTGCCTTATACAAGCATAGTGAAACCCTATAAACGTAACATCATATATTGCAGTTATCCCTGTATCCTAAAAAGAAAAATAAAATTGATGTTGTCATTAAAATAGATAAATTCCGTACTTAGAGACTTAGAATCCTTTTAAGACATGGATTCCAGGTGTGGAAATCCTGGGTGCAAAACTGTATTCTAGATGTGGTCTAATAAATGCTAAGTAAAGGGGATAATCACTTCCCTCGGTCTACTGGCTTTGCTCCTTTTAGTAAAGCCCAGGTTGCTGTTGTCCGCCTTCTCCATCACAATACAGTGCTGGCTCACCTTCAGCTCGCTGCCCCACCAGGGTCCCCAGGTCCTTTTCTGCAGAGCTGCTCCCCAGCCAGTCCGTCACAGCCTGCGCTGTTGCCAGGAGTTCCTCCTTTCCAGGTACAGGACTCTGCATTTGCCGTTTCATGAGATTCTTGCTGGCCCATTCCTCTGGCCTATCTATCTAGGCCCCTCTGAATGGCAGCCCTGCCTCCCAGTTTGGTGTCATCTGCAAACTTGAGGAAAGTATACTCTTTTGCATCATCCAGGTCATCGGTAAAGATGTTAAACAGGAATAGAAAATCATAATTGCAACTACATAAAGAGGAAGAAGTGCAAAAACTTACACTTTTTTTAATCTTACTTTTTCTGCCCTCTTTTCATTTACACTTAGATAATAATGTAAAATACAATGTCAAGCTGCTTCTTTACAACTACCTGCTATTGGTTATTAACATGGCAGTAACATAAGGTTAGCATATCTCCCCCACCTTCCTCTACTTTCTCTTAGCTATTGAATAAGCAACTTTAAAAAAGAAACTAATATTATCAGGCTTTCTACACACAGCTTTTGGTGAAATTTATTTTTTTTAAAAACCAATGAGATGCAGTTTATATGCTCAAGTTGAGCAGCTGAGCAGAGCAACGCTAGTATCCGTCGCTTCTGTTGAAATGCATCCACAGCCCACTTGCCAAGTGAAGGCAGAGAGATGGAAAGCAAGAATTAGAAAACAGTTCTAAAACAAGCATTCTGCAGCATTACAAATTGTGCAGTACAACTATAATTATTAAATTTTAGACAGTATGTATGATAAAAGGTAATTCAAAACTCTGACTTCAAAATTGTCTAGTATATTTATATAGCGTATTTGCTCTGAGAACACTACCTAAATGTGAATTCGTTGTACGTCAACAATCCTTAGCATAAAATTCATTTCAAAGTTGTATCACCTCTGCTAGAAAATACTTCATACTTAGCTCTTAGAAATTATTTTCAACTCTGAAGCTCTTAGGCAAGAATCTCAAATTGCATAAATCTCCAGGAATTAAAATATTTATTTGAATAAGTCTTATTTCACATTTTTCATTATTAGAAAGTGTTTGCTACCTGATACATATAATATAGGAATATGCTTCACTTTTCAGAAGTGTATTACCATGGACTAATTATCAGAGTCCACTAATGCAGAATCCATAGAAGTAAGGATTTGCTTTCAGGCTGGTACACTGGAGTTATGTTAAAATACAGCACATTTAAGGGAATTTGCTATGTGTCTAACAAATCTAGACATACAACACAACATACAATCACTAGTCTTTTAGGCTGTGAAAATGCTAAGTGCAATATATTGCTGATTGTAAAAACAATCCTGAATATAACAGTCTTCACTTTATGTCTACTGAATATGCGAAAACTTAAATTGCAGTAGGTTGCCTTCTAGTAAAACTTACAGGTGCACAGTAGGTCCTGGTAACGTCTTGTTGTACTTTTTTGTGTGCGTTTTTCCACATGGATGAAATTTGGTCAAGCCAATTAGTATCATAAAACAAGAGCTTTTTACTTAAGAGTATTTTGCTGGGTGACTTCTGACTGTGGTCCATTAAGTTTGCATTCTATTGACTGACAGTTGATTCCACTGTTCAAAAAGACAAAATTGCATAAGTTACAGGTTTTTTGCATTTGCACACTTATTATTATAATAACACAGAGTCTTGAGAAAGTGTCATTTTTAATACTGACCAATGATAGTGTTTCTAAACAAGCATTTGCAGTTACTCCTAATTTTTCCATTTCTCCATCTTCCTATCTTTGAATTCATAATGATAATGCAGAATATTTTTACAAAGGCAGGGGCAGGAAGTATACCAGATATTTAAGCTGTGCTCCCAGAAGTAGAAGTTCCCACTCTGGGGAAAAAAAAAAAAAACAAACACCAACCAAAACCAGGTTTTAGATATCTCATTGCTGTGTATCTTCCTCTTGACTATGGGGAGCATATATGTTCCTTCAGTTGCCTTGGTGAGAATGGAAAGCCAGTAGGATAGGGACAGCTTTCCAAGCAGATTAGTTACACTAGTGAAAACAAATTCTACATTCTCAAAACAGAAACAAAAAAGATTCCTTTGCTGGCATGTCCAGAATGGATTCTGCCTCTGAAATTAGAGTACACTCCTTTTTTTGATCTGCTTGTCACTATTTCACTTGTTCTCTTTTTAGGAATGGGGAACTATTTTTCCTTCACCATTAGATTGACTGTTAACAAGCTGCTTTTTTAATTTGCCATGTAATAGTCTTGCCATGTAGGGATGCTGTTAGAGAACAGGTCTCATGCAGGTATTCAAAGCAAGCTTCTCTTACAAGTAAAAATTGGCAACTGAATTAAAACTTTTGATGAAGAAACTGGGGAGTGGTTCTAGAGTCCCAATGTTGTATGCATGCAAGCAGCTTATTTTCATCCCATTAACTCTTGGATGAGAAAAGCACAGTGGAACAGAAGCAGGAGGCTGAGGATACAATGCAAAAGAATAGTTTTCATGTGACCAGTTTTACTATATACTTTCAACGTGAATACTGACATTAATTTAGTGAAGCCAGTACCCTTGGTCTTCCTTTTCTTTTTATATGTGGGAAAATATTTGGGTTTATTTCCACTTATTCTGGACAGCATGCACAACTGAAGTGAATGATACTGACATGACTGGGTTTCTAACCACTACACACCACCTTCTTCTTGATGATCTTGAAATACTAGCTTATTCACTAGCCATGCTTGAGTTTTGGTCCAAATACTACTCCCAGTTTACAAATGAAGCAGTTGAACCATGAACAGGTTAATTAACTTGGCCACAGTCCTACAGAGAGCCTGTGTCAAAGCAAAGACAAGGATTCAATCTTATACTTGACAGGCATGGATTTATGAGAACTAGACACTTCTGAATCCACATGTACTCATTCCCTGCTTCCTCTTCAAGCTAGAAGGGGAAAAATGGATGAACACAAAATGAAGGGCAATTTTTCTTTTTAACCTCTATAAGTCTGTTGTCCACTTTTTCAGAGGAAATTCAGTAGCTTTTCTATAACACTGAGCAAGGCTCAGTCTTCACATTTCTGTATAAATGTCTGATGAATGCAGCCTCAGTAGTGCACTGATAAATCGATGCTGGAGAGAATTTTTCTTGAGACAATATTGCTGAGAAAAGCTGTTTGACTTCAAATTCTAAAAGTTACTTTTCTTTGGACTATTCCAGCTTCTTTTTCTAGAATATATTGGAGAAAGCCTATCTCCTAAGTAGACAAAGAACATGCTTAGTGTTAAGCATTGCACATCAGTGAGCTACTTGACCAATGTCATCTCAGATTTTAGTTCATGGCCCTCAACTACAGTAAGTTGTTTCTGCTTATAGAAATGGTTATCTTCAAACTCACAGGAGGTAAACATCCTTTAGTGTGAGATGCATTCCTTCCCTAGCAGATTCACTACCATCTGTGTAAATATTGCTACTTCAGCGTAACTTACCAACAGTAGCCAGAATGGGCCTTGCTGTCTTCTCTAAAAATGACTTCACTGCAAATAACCCAGTTTAAACTTCTCATCAAACCTTCCCCTAGCATATATGCAGCACTATACTGAAACATAAGCATTAAATCCCTGGAACATCTTACCACCGGTTTTGTCCTGAATAACTACAGCATCCATGTCCTTGGTATTGGAGGAGCTAAAAAAACATTGCGTGACTTAACTTTGCTCTACTTCAGAATGACTCTGCTTGAGCAAAAAGCTTCAAAAGGGTGCTGAATGCAGTGCGTGAAGGGTGTTACTGAGACACCTCAATTAAAAAGCTGACTATACAACAAAATGCAGGAAGAGTCATCTGAAAGGGAGATGCAAATGTTTGACATCCTCAGAACTATCTGAAGCAGCCAATGAAAAACACTGAAGGAAACACTGAAAAGCAGTTGAAAAAGCATTGAAAACCAATGAACAACAATTTGCTGAGAGCTGCTGTTGGGCTTGTTTTTTCCATGTAGGATCTGTTACCCTGAAACCTCTCCTTAGGTTAGGTGTTCCAAACTTTTAGTTAAAATAAAACAAACTCCTTTTTTTCTTTCTTTTTTGGGTCTCCTTTCTCCAAAAGTTGATAGACCCTGCAAGCAATAAACTTACCTGAATTTAATCGCTTCTTTGACTAAGGAGATTGGAACCCCCTATTCAAAAATCACAAGAAAATAAGCAGGTCAGCCAAGTGGAATGCTGCCAGTTGCAATCTCTTCTGATTTTTAGATGAATCATTAAACATTAGGTAGGCCAGACCATGCAAAAAATGTATGTAGAACCCTCAGGCAGGAGGAGAAGACATGACATCCCAGCCCTACTCAGTCATACTGCTTTGTGGTTGCAGCACGGTCAGCACTGTGCTCTTTGATGCCTTTGAGACTCTTGATTCACCTCAGCAGTAGAACTCTGGGCTCCTTCTGGGTTAAACCGCAGCTGTACGAGGGAGGCATTGATCGACTGAGGTGAGTTCACTGGAGGGCCACCGAGATGGTAAAGGGGCTGGAGCACTTGCCCTGTGAGAAGAGGCTGAGGGAACTGGGGCTTGTTCAGCTGGGAGAAGAGATGGCTTCAGGGGGGCTGAAGAGCAGCCTGCTGGTACCTATGGGGAGGTTCTTGGGAAGACAGATGCAGGCTGTTGACAGCAGTGACGTGGTGGCAGGATGAGAAACAGGTATAAATTGAAACCTGAGACGTGTACAACTTAACAACTTTAAATAGCTTCTGCGGTCTGTTAACGTTACGTATTCTGCTTGTTATTTCTGCTTAAAGTAGATGCTCGTTATTTATAAAATGAATTTTGCAACAGATTTTAAAGATTAAAGTTGTCTTGTATAATTAACCCTTGAACTTATTTTGGTAAGCCTTAAAACTACAGTGTTAAAATAATTAATGCTGTTATCCAAAGTTTACTGCATATGTATGACTAAAGAAACATGATCTAGGTGTGATTATCTAAGGAAAAGTCCTACAGAAGATTGAAATTGAATGTAGTAACTGTAATTATCTAAAAGGGAGTCTATTACTGTATGATAAAACTGTCAAAATAATGATTGGGGGCTCCTACAAATCATGCAGAAGATCAATAAAACTAATCTTACGTCATAGCTTGAGAATTTAGAAATTGTATTTTGACCTTAATTCACGATGGAGCCATTCAAAACATATTTAATAAGTGGATTATAGTACATCTTCTTAATTAAAAATTAAAACTATTCCCAATAGTTTTCCCCAGTGAAATAGGGAATATATTTCCAGTTCCACATGATGTGCATGTTATTTTACTGATTGCTTACTTTTTTAAAGGAATTATTAGTTGACATTGATCTATTACTCATGTACATGAAATTTGCCATGATGCCTCTCCCAAAAAATTCTTTGTGGCTCAACAACCATGTTTGGGGTGCTTAAAAAAGAAAAAGTCTAGTCCGTTTTTCCCTGCAGTTTACTTTATTCTGCATTCTATATAGGAGCTTATCCTTCATTTCACCCTACTATATCTGAACGCCTTCCAGTAGTGTGTTAAGCTGTATGACTGCATATCTGTTACGTGTTGTTTGTTCTCTTCTCCCAGGGAGGAGAAGCATATGCAGTGAAGTTTTTGGTTTGGTGGGTTATGCTTTGGTTTGGTTTGGTTTAGTATACATACATAAATGTACGGTATTTGTTAGAGAGGGCAAAGTGTAAGAAATCTGCTTTTCATCGGGAGCAGATGGGAGTGGGGCCCCTGCGTTCACTGCACAGTCTCAAATAGGCTATTCAGAAGAATCTCCGTTTCTTCCTTTCTTCACTCCCCATACATACAAATTTCTCTCTTACAGCGTGAGTTCTGTTGGAGTAGACAAGTACAACCTTACACTACTTGGCTAAAATGCCTTTCTTCTGCTTCAGTCTTCCCATGAAGATGAGTCAGGAGAATATTGCAGGATGTAGATTAAATCATTCTTTTCAAATCACTGCTCCCTATGCAATGTGTGTGTCTAGCTTTTTTAGCTCAAATTCCTTGAAACTTTTTTAAAAATTGGATGCAATATGCTTTTAATTTGGCACCTGGTCCTCAAGTAGGTGCCAGAATAGATCTTTGGTAAAATGGTAGTTTTTACCATCATGCAGTTACAGCATTATTTGTCTAATTAATTTTTTTTGGCTGAATCACATTATGTATTAATGTGATAATTGTCATACCAGATCAATTAGTGATCTTTTCTTAATCATAAAATTGTTTAATTTAGATAACAGTTGCTGCAGCTATGAATGCAGCCCTAGTCATGATAGGTTTCAAAAAATTCACTGAGAATATGTTTCTCCCAACTCTGCCCCCCACAGTTACAATCTAGATGAAATGTTGCTTCTGTCCATCGTACCACAAGATGGGAAAACAATAAAGGTGCTGTAAGACATGTTGACCTTCAGAAAGTGACAAAAACAGCTATACATTGTTCCATAGCCTAGGATCCTGTGCTTGACAATAGGTAGTACTGGGCATTTTGGCAAGCGGTATTTTTATGTGGTGGCAGGTGGGGGGACAACAATTCTCTGCAGCAGGCACTTACAGATAACCTTTACCCATATATCTTTTGTCTCCCAAAGAAGTTCTTAAAGCAAGTACTGGCTTTTGTTCTATACCACTTCCAAAATGCTGATTCTTTTTTGAGAAATGCTACTCTTTCAGTTTGCTTGGTTTTCTTTTTATTTTGAATACTCACACTTATAAATATCCAGCATTTTTAAGTACTGTGATGTCTTTGGCCCTGATGTTTTGTAGCTATGAGTGTCATAAATGTGTGTCTTTGCATAGTGAAAAGGTTTAAATCTAAATGCTTTCTTCAGTTACTTGAATGCCGGTGGGTGTTCTGACACTCAACAGGAATGGTAAGCAGGCATCTTCTTTTGTGGTGTCCCTTTTTTGTGTGTGTGTCTTCTAAAATAAGTGTTTCATTTGGCCAAGTTTTATAAGGTTTTTTCAGGCCACCACTGATTCTTTTCTGTCTTTGAACCCCTGGAACTTCCAGTGGACATTTTGAGGATAACAGAAATTAATGTAATGGTTCCAGGTGAGTCTAAGCAGGAGGTATCAGTTATAAGGAGTTTGGTGGTATTTCCAAGTCCATGTCTTCTTGTTCATCATAATTAGAGTCAGTCATTAGGGAATGTGCAAACCTGTTTCAGCCAATTTAGATTTTAGTAAAATGTACAAATAACTGACCTGTTTCTTCTACTGTGCATTACTGGATGCTATGATTTGGGAATATTTTCTATCCTGGACTCTACTCTAGTGTCTCTGAAGGTGTAATCTCCAAATGCTAAGCCCCAAATTCTTCACTTTTTCAGACAGTGGAATCCCATAGTTCAGATTATTTTTAGACTGGGAATTGCAATGTAAAGTATCTTTTTTTCTTTAGGAGGTGCAACTCTGTCTATTCCCCATTGTTGCTTTCCTTAGGAAAGCTAGGAACAACTCAAAGTTCAATAGAAACAGCTTTGTAAAAATAATCTGGAATGAAAATTTTTAATCCATAGTAATACAATTACTCCTAAGCTTATCTTCAAGACTGTAGACTTTCTTGTCTGTCTCAAGTTCCTAAATCAGAATTCCATCTACTTTTCTGAAGAACTTTCTTCTTTCTCCCTGCTTCGGGGCTGATTCTCTTTTTTCTCAGTGCTTTCCCTTCCTCCTTCCACATTACAGAACTGTTTACTTGCATTCAGTATCAAGAATTGCTTGATTTACAGTTAATTTTATGTTTCTTTTCAGATTGGTAAAACAATTCAGTAGATAGAATTTAGAGGCACACATTTCACTTGCAAAAATTCTTTCTCTCAATGTGCTATTGAGAAATTATTTAGCCTTAAGCTCTGAAATTTCTTCACTTTTCTTTCAGTAAACTAAATGAGGGCCCAGTCCTGAAAAGATATATGCAAGGCCATCATGTGCTTGGCCTGAAACTTGCAGCTATGTGGAGCTACAGGTGCCAGTTTACTCGGATTCATCTGCAGCATTATAACCTGAGTTTGACATATTTGAATCCTTTATAACCTCATCACTTACTTTTGTTAGCTCCTTACAAAACATTTTTAAACAACCTGATTTATTACGTGTCAACTTACCTCATGGCACTGTTAACTGTTTGCTGTGAGGAAATGGACATGTATTTCTGCTTGTTCTTGGAGTCTAATCCTTGACAGAGCTTTGGGATTTTTCTTTGTTTATGTGTGTGTGTGACTAGTTTGTTTCCTTAGCTGCTACTAATGAAGTTTAACAAAGGTTTTTTAAAACAGTCCTTTTTTCTTTAATTTTCTTTCTTTTGCATGTCCAAAAACTGCAAGAGATTAGTGATGTTCGGCTTTCCCTTATGCGGGGGTATTGGTCATTCCTTAGTGTATCACAGTCACTTAAGTGCTTGTTAGAGTGATCATTAAAAACATAATGTACTGGATATAGACTTTATTGTATAATTCCCTAATCACTGCTAATGTATCTAAGCATATAATTGGCAATAGTATTTACCCCCTTCCAATTTTTCTTTACTATTTGCTGGTGTGTAACTTCTCAAAGTAGGTGGATAGCATAAACGAAAGATTAGATCCCTGCCTAAAGAAGCTTAATTTCCTATTAACAAAAAATCATTACACCTTAATAAAAATCATGTCCAGGATGTTTAACAGTGTATGCCAATGGTGATGTGTAGATGCAAAAGAATTGCTATTGGCTTTGCATTTTCAGTGCCTTTTTTTTGTTATGTTTGAATAACATGTTAGTTTATAAACTGTGATGGAAGGTTTTAAGTGTCTTTATAAATTTATGAATTTTTTAACAAGTGGCTTTGCTGCAAACTGAGCTTTCCACTTCATCGTTTAGTGAGTGGGCTGATAGCGCTGACTGACCTGTTGTTATTTAGCAGGTATGCTGTGAGCTCTAGCCTTCTGGTAGAATTTTGGTGTGTGAGAGAAAGGAAAGTTTTGCTCATTAAGAACAATAAAAGGAAACTGGTTACTGTGAAACTACCTATCTGTTTTCTCATTCCTGGCCCAGTATTGGCTGGTAGGTATAACTTTTTTAACCTGAGAGAATATACCTGTGCAGCCACTTGAAGATAGCAGTTCATGTGTAACAAATAGGATCCAAGAAATTTTGGGGTTGGAACAAAATATTATTTCAAAATTGTTTGCACATTGTATTTAGAATAGCAGCTTTTGGGAACCCAAATGAGAAAATGTGAAAGAAAGATTTTTTTTATACCCAATTTAAAAGACCCAAGAAATTTTATAAAAGATAGGAATATGACATGTATTTCTATGTATAATATGGATAACTTTGGTTTCGTTCCATTTAATCCATTTTCTCTAACTATATGAGTTTTTTATTTATACCTTACCCAACTAACTTAGGCACTCTTAAGGCCTACTTCTAACTTTATAAGCCTTTCCAAAAAATTTATTATTTGCTATAAAACATAACGCACTTAATTAGGAAAACTTAAATCACCAACAATAAGAAAAGAAGCA
>NC_064901.1:11630335-11762835 GCF_929443795.1 Astur gentilis
CAGAAGTAATATGTCTCTTGGCTTCATAAAGTTTGTGGCCTCATATTTCCCAGTTTATTGATTATCCATTATCATTTGTCATGAGGCGTCCTAACTCAAGGGGAAAATATAACTCTCTTTTTCTTGCTGAGCAGTGGTGCTGTATAGATCTGTAGAAAGGTAGTTCAGATGTACCAATCTTGGAGAAAAATGAGCAAAGAAATAAAGCAATGAGCGTGCCTTCCAGGTCTAAGCAGTTTAAAGGGTAGATTGCTGACAGTACTTTGTTCTCACATCAGCCCTTTTTCCCCTTATAACACAAGAACAGCAAGATGTAAGTTCACAAGGCCATCACAGTAACCTTAATGCTGTACTGCAGCTGTGTTAAAATGTAAATATGAGGTGTTCTTTATCTCCTTTGAACACTATTACATTTACAGAAGTTTTCTTCTCAAGCATTTCATTTTCTTAGGTGTGCTGTGGTTATTTCTGCTACAGTCTGCAAAAATGTAATTAAATTATTACTTTAATGTTTGCATAATTGCAATACGAATGAAAATAATTTCTCAATTTAAAAGAAATGTGTGTTACATCCCGCCTTTCTTTATTATATTCAACCGATTCTTCAGTTTGACCACAACTAGAAGTAGTATAGCAGCTTGAGTAAGAAGAGCAGATGACCTGCTTTTGTTCAAATATTCACCAGTGTCATCTTACTTTTGATCAAGTAAGGATGATATCTATGCAAGAATAGTGTTTCAATAAACTTCATTTTCTGACTGACGTTATTGTTGACATAAAAACCTTAGCACTTCTATGCCATTCGGTATTTACACAATCGGCCTGCTGGTATGCTGCCACCGCAGTAAGTGGCTTTCTGAAAAAAGAATTAGAGTTGAAGATACCCTATCTTAGCTGCATAGGTAATAAAAAAATTAACAATATGCAGGGTTTTTTTTAATTTTGCAGGACATTACATAAGCCAATAATGTTTATATAAGAAAGAAAGATAATATATTGAAAGCTAGTATAGTAGTCGCTTTTGTTTGATGCCTTTTGTTTTAAAGGCTTAATTTAAAACCTTGTAGAACCAATGAGACATCAGCATAATATAAAATTCAGTATGTCAATTCATGATTGTTCTGATACAGGTAAAGAATAGAATGTCTGGTAACCTCAAGTGAGAAACTGAAGATGACAGTCTCAGAGGAAATTTGTTTTGCACCTGTAGCTCATTACTCAAAGTAGTGTCCAGTTAAACATTTCCCTAACGTGAATCTATGGGGGTTTGCTGGTTTTTGATCAGTCATAAAATAGCTTAATTTTTTCATAATCAAGTCGTGATACTTATGTTAGTAGCCCTTCAAGACAGTGAATTCTACTCAGTCTTCCTCAGTTACACTCTTCATTAGTCTACCATTCTATCAACCTCTCTATTGGCAGACTGTTACTTGTGTATTATTCCTGCCTACTAAAAAATTATTATTTTAATTTTTAGTGTTAATGAAGTAAATATATACACCACCTTCTAGTTCACTTTTCAAAGTTTTTATTTTGTGTACAAAACACATTTTTAACACTGTACAAAAGCTAAAATAAAATGCCTATTTATCATTACTATTCACTTATAAAAGTAATGCTTGTTTCATATGAGATGGCATGATGTGGCTGGAAGTGTTTTGGCTTAGCGTATCATTCTCTTTAAAAACATTTGCACAAACATTTGCTCCTGCCTGTGATGATGCCATTCTTTGTAGCTCTTGCGAAGCCTTTAAACTCATTTGGGGTTTTATATTCCTTTGCATTAGGGTATGGTTTTCTAAACAAAATATTTTTATGAGACAACATTTGGGGAGAAGATTAAAATTACAGTCTCCTTTACTTTCAGCAGAGTGTTTAAACACATTCATTAATAGTAGTAGCATTGCTGCTTATGTGGCAGATCCCTTCATATCACAGATTCCAGGAAACCTTTTCACAGTGTCATCTGAGGCTTTCGATTCAGTCACTGAAGAGAGTGACAAAGCTTTGGCCCTGAGTGGGGGCAAAACAGATGAACAGGAAAAAAGTAGTTTTCACTTTGTTTACACAACTGAAGCACACACAAGTTAAAGGAATTTGCCTGAAGTCACAGAGGAAATCTTTGGCAAACAGGGAACCTTGCTAGTCTCAGGCCTGGTCTACGCTTAAGGATTCAAAGGTGTAAATATACCACTAGCTGAACTCTGTCAGCAGTTGTTCCCAGGAAGGAGGCAGCTTGTGCTTGTGCAGCAGTGTTGTTTTTTCTCTAAGAAATTGTAAAATGAAATGCTTGATGTTTTTAGAAGGCATTTTTCTAGAATAAAGTCCTTCCACTACTATTAGTAATTAACTGGTATATGCAACTACCCAGATTAAGCATCTGGAGAGAAAACAATGCCAGTGCTCGCAAGGACTGTATTTGAAAATAAACTAAAGGCATCTCCTGATTTATGTTATTTTTTTCATTGTAGTATCAATATCAGTGAATAAAAGACTGATAAATTGTCCTAAATTCACTTCTGATTTCTATTGTGTCTCAGATTTATACATTTGAAAATAGCATAGAAAGCTGTTTGCCAGCTTTTAAATACAGTCAGATAAATGTGTCGACACTGAATAAGTAAATAAATAAATTTGAAAACTATTAAACCGGAATCACCAAGTCTATAAAGTGCTTAAGATTGTTGAGACCAAACGTTGTGAAAGGCTGTTTTGAATTTTTACTTATCTTCTTCCTTAAGTTCTCATAAGATATGGAGGCTATTTTGAGTTACATTTTCTTTATACTAAGCAGTTTCCTTGGGAGCTGTATGATGCTTCTGAAATACAAATTGTCCAGTGAAACTGAATAAGTAAAAAAGGGCCTGCTTTCACCCTGTGCTAATAAAATCCTTTGGTGTTTCAAGACTTTTAATCGTATCAGAATGGGTAAGTAGATACAAATTTATAAGTTTGTAGTTGCTTGTGGGATAATTTTCAAAATTATCAACATCATCAATGTTTTCCTTGTAAAAGTGTGTCTCTCTTCCTGCCAAGTGGGTAACTGAGCTAACAGGTTTTTTGTATGTTTTTATTCTTTATTTCTCTAGCCTCCAAAACTCTTATAAATAGTATGCTACGGGACCCTTCTCAGATTCCCAATGGAGTTCTAGCAAATCAAGTCTATCAGGTATTAATCACAGTTGTCTGTCTTTTTTTGTCTTTTTTTTTTTTTCCTGTGGCAATGCTGCTATCTGCCTAGCAGAGTAAAAGATTTTAAACCTCATTTAATTACTGTCATCGTAAACTACCAGTGAGGTCAGGGTGCACCATAAATGGCAATGCAATATTTGTGAGGGGAGCATTTCACTTTTTAATAGCTTGCTTTTATAGTGAATAAAAGCATGCAGTTTTTGTTTTCTGTGATTAAATCTGAACAGCATCTGATAGCCTTTTTGAAGAAAAGTAATTACTGTTTTTAAGATACTGTTTAACTATAATGGTTTTGTAGTTGCCCATCACTATACTACTTCTCTTATTTGTCTGCAGTGTACTGTGAATGACTGTTGTTATGGACCACTGGTGGACTGCATCAAACAGTATCCTTTCCCATAAAATTTTAGGTGCACAATTGACGAGCTTAGACTGTGTGGAAGAGATGTGTCTAGCTTTAACCTGACATAAAGTTCTGCTTCACAAAACACGTTTCATACTCCTCTGTTTTACATTCAGTCAGCTAGAGGGTCACTGCAGAGCTTTCTCTTGTACTGTTTAACAAAAATCAGATGGACCACGGGAAGTTGTCAGTTTGGTGGCTACACATTCTTATGCCTGATTGAACCTCTTTGATTTTGATTAGTTGAAATGCATGTCTGGTTTTCTATTAAGACTAGTTGACCATGCTTTGAGCGGTGGAGTTGGACTAGATGATCTCTGGAGATACCTTCCAATCTCAACTATTCTGTGATTAAATTAATAAGTTACATAGATAGTGTTCAACATTATGGCATTGCTTTGTTATGAATATGAGTTTTAACTGGTATGTTTTCAAGTGCGATTCAGGTGTGATTGACCAATTAGTATTTTTAAACTCATATCTGACATTCCAGTGCAGTTCTTTTACTTTCTCTTCTTCTTAAAGGAAGGGAGGCTAGCTGTAGAAAAACCCTATGTAGCTTGAGTTTTAAGGGATTTTTTTTTGTAGTGTTGAAATGGTTAAGAGATCCTCCATATCCAGTGAGCGTACTGGGGGAACTCCACATAGTGCTGAGTATTTCAGACTAAGATTATAATTTGTTAGGAGTGATCGCTGCGACCCCAAACCTATTTCAGTAAAGTCCTGAATGAGTAGCTCTTCTGTTGCAGTCTGCTATCAAAGAAACAATTTCAAAATCATGGCCTGCTATCACTGAGCAAGCTAGCACGGCAATTCCCTCCCAAGCTCTACAGAATCCTTGCATAAATCTCTGCATGCAGTTTGGTTGTACAGTTGCAGGATAGGAAAGCTACAGTGATGTTTAGTTATGCATGAAAAACACCACTTCTTGTAGTTGTGATGCATGTGGTGGTCACCCCTTAAAAAATATGGTCTTTCCACTAGAAATAGTTGCCTGCTGTCTACTATAGACTCAGCCCTGCTCCCATTAATTTTAACAGCAGCAAGATAGAGTTCTAATTGTATTTGTATTTTGTGGCTTTGATCATATTTTTAAGTATTCATTGAGACTACCTTCAACATTAAATACACCTCTCTGAAAGTGGATTAATCTAATAAGTTACACTTTTTAAAAGGTTGTTGATTGCTAATTTCCATATCCCGAATTTTAGGATTAATATTTTGTTGATGAACAATCTGGCTATAGTCTTCTAAAGTGTCATGTTTAAAAGTAGTAATAACACATATGTAGAATTATGAACAGTTTTTAAGAATAACTTGCCTGCATTCTAAAAAGGTCTTTTCTATCCTCTTCAGATTCTGGTTCAAGGGAAGTTGTTGAATACGCAGTGACATCAGTGAGAATAATGAGGAGTTTTTCAATTCCATTTTGGTACAGAAAAGTTTAATAGTAAGCTGTGCGAGTGCATTATCTGCAAGTATGTTGCTGAATTAGATGTTAATTTTGAGGTGCATAAAATAGTTAAAAATCAATTTAAAGTTAAGGTTTTAAAAGCATAATGTCTTCTGAAGGATTGCATATTGATTTTAAATATAACTATCTAATTGTATATGCATGGACTAAAGTATGAAGTCAACCTCTTTGTAAATGCCAAGAGGCTATTTTTCAGTAATAGTTCAGATGCTTACGGGAAACTAGGCTGCTAGATTGCATGAGTAGAAAATGGCTTGTGAGGTTATTTACAAGTTTTGCCCCATGGTCATTGCCATACATCAATAACAGGTATTATTATAGACTAAGTCTAAGTGTTTCTGCTTATGGTGCATTATAAATTCTGTTTGCAGTATTTTTCTTACATTTTTGCTGTTCTTCATTTGCCCCTTTTGTTCTGTAACTGCTGGTAGAGTTTCATATGATATATAGTTTCAATTGATAAAAACTGTATATATATTAAATGATTCCATACAATTAGGTTTTTTGCTGTTCAGCACAAAATGTTGATATTAAGTAAGTAATTAATTCTAATGGTAAGGTGATCTGTAGTTTGAGTTTTCAGAAGTTATTCTAAACAGAATTAGAAACTTAACTGTTTTTAATGTAAGATCCTTTATCATGATATTCCATAAGATTCTTCTTAAAAGCTTCCAGAATAGAACTTTGACCTCCAGGAGGGTACACTAAAAATATTTGATGTGGTGACTTTTTTACATATTGCTAAGAATAGCACACCAGATCAACAGGCCATCAGTGGAAGTGAAAAGGACTTCACTATAAAATACTATTTCATCCTTCCCTGACATTAGTTCATGCTTCTGAAAAATCAATTAAAAGGATGTTTTGTTACAGTAAGATGTTTCAGATGGATTTAGTGCCTATCAATTTCAGAATATAAAGAAAAAAAACAGTTTATTTCATTCTTTGCTGAATTAGAGAATTAATACACTAGTCAGCAAAGAGCAACTTAAAAGGTATTTAGTGACATGTTTTAAGCTCACACTTTCTTTTAAGTTTGGGGGGGTAATAAAGCAAAAACAGAAATATTACCCTTATTTATACTGTATAAATACGATCTCATCGGTCTTAATTTTGTAAAATGTATGCTGATGATACCGTAGTCTGATTTTCACAAAGTCCTAAATGCCTCTGAAAATCCCTGTAAAAAACTTCAAAACTTAGAGTTCAAATCACTGATCACTTCTGAAATGCAGATGAAGGCCAGTAAATTTTATTATTAATTACTTTACCTATGATGTTTTTCTGAAGTTGGTTCTTTTCCAAAGTAATTGTCCATTTCTTAACCTAAAGCTGTCAGTGCTATTGGACACGAGCATGAAGTCTTGCTGCGAGAAATGCTTTTGGAAAAAAATCTCTCTTTCATAGGTAAGAATCTGTAGTAGAGGCTAGCCAGTGAAGCCTTAACTTCAAAGATTTCGGTGACTGTTTACTTAAGAAAAAAATAAGCCTCAATGCTCTTTGTATTAGGTAGTAAAGGAAGAGTAAAAAATGATTGATGCCATACATGTTATCTTTTATTGATTTAGAACTGAGCAGGAACTCAGTTACCTAATACCCTATATATACAGCACATGCACAGGCTTGCAATTAATATTTTATAGAATAAGTAGCTGAAAAAAATGCTTTAATATCTGCTGCAGTATTACTTTTGGTGTCATGAGATATTAGCCATAATCTAGGCCTTATGAGACTTAAGAGGAAGCATAAGAAATATTAGCTTCAGAATGCTTTATGTATTAAAGAACTGCTAGAGGATTCACTCATTTAGCTTTCTGTGCATTTTCTGCTGAATTTTAGCCCCCTGCCTCCCAACCAATGCAAGTACTCTTCACAATCCGTGTATTTAAAGTTATGTTAAGATTAATTAGTTAGGAAGTTATTTTCATTTTTTTCTTTTAGCCTGCACTACATTTCTTGTATATGAGTGCCATTAAAACAATGATTAGTATTTAAAGCATCATTTCTCTTATTGTGATAATAAACTTAACAATGACTTCTTAAATCTTGGATTCCTTATGTGATGAGACAATAGCAAAGTGAAATGCTGTCTCTTGTTAATGGTTGAGTGTTGTACTAAATTTGTGTGATCGAGGAATTTTGCTGGTTTTACCAGAAACTATGGTCTTTCCTAAAGCTAGATTCAGGTTAAGATTTTGGAAACCTTAAACAAATTTAAGAAATTAGAAAGAGTATTAAGGTTTTGTAAAAGTTTTGTCCATATGATTAAGGAACAGAGTTAGTGTACTCTTTTACTTTAGAGAAAAATAAAAAAAAGACAGGAATAACTATTGCCTACAAACTTGCAAATGACACTATGAAAATGTGATAAGGTAGTTTTTCCTACTTGGCTGTAAGAACAGAGATACAGGTAATAGGCTTAAGCTATAATTGCAGAGATTATGTTGAGTTAAAATACTAAACAGTCTAGGAACAATAAGTATAAAACAAACTGCCAGGGAAGGTTATGGAATCACCTTCAATGAAAAATTCAAGGCTAGACTTGACACTCATCCATCAAAGCTGGTAATGAAGTCAATCCTGTCACGATACAAGGGAATGGACTAGATGACTCACTAATGGATCTTCAACCCAACGATTTTCATTTTATTTGGCTTGTGCAAGCTTGTGTAGTACACAAATCAGATTTAAATTCTAATGTTTCATGACCTTGGATAAGCATCAGTTTTGTCTTTAGAAAGAAGCTGTAAGAAATTTGTGCTGTCAAATCAAAATGTCTAGAATGAGTTAACTCTTAGAATATAAAGATATAAAGGAGAGAGCTTAATTTGTTGTTTGCATTTTATGTATACTGAAGTATTGCTTAGTCATAACTTAAGATACGTTAAGTGTTTGTATTTATTTTTTCTGTGTATTGCATGTGTCTCTAAGGTTCTAGGTGTGATTTTTATTTTTTTTAAAAAAAAAAGCTTTTCCTAAGTATCTGTAAGGTGAACCCTACTGAACCCCTCACAATAAAATCTTTCCTTTCTGAAAAGTTACTTCCAAAACTGCTTGAAGAAAACCTTAGGAAAACAGAAGAGATGACTTTATTTCCTGTAGGTCAACAAATTCAGACTTTGTTAGGCTGTATGAGTAAGACTGCATTTCAGTTTTGAAGATGGCTTATGACTTGGATTGCTGTACTTGCAATTCCATTACTTCTTAACATATGTTAAAGAAACAGAATTCTTGCAGTTTCCATATTACTGTACTATTCCAGTGTACTATTGTTTAAGAATAGGAAGTTTTTTGTATCAGCTATGTTCACCTGGGCAACAGAGAGTCTATTACAGGAGGGGAAAACACAGTCAAAGGACACAGTGAATATAAATTGCCCCAGTATAGTCTTGGAGCATGAAACAGCTTTTCAGGTCCAGGAAATAATTTGTCTGTTTCTAGAGCAGTTAGCTTTCAAAGCCTACAGATCAGATGTAACACCTTCAGATTCACCCAGAAATTGATTGGAAATCTATACAAAATAATGGTGTTTGCATTTTATTAATCCACTGTTTATGAGAAGCACATCATGTACCATGTCCTCTCTTCAGCAAAAACACAGCTCTTAAGTCTTTGTCACTTTGCCTGAGATTAAAGTGATCAATGGAAGCATTCTCTCAAAACAGACTAACAGCTTCATTTGCCATACTGAAATGCCAGGAATTTCTAGGTTCTATAAAGGACCTTTATTTTTTTATTTCTTTGCCATGAATGTATTAGGAAAGCTTTTAGCTATATGGGGAGGTACTGACCTTTGTCTGGAATCTTATCCTTCTTTGGTTCCCACCACGATGTCCCTTACTAGTAGCGTAGGTATAAATCATGAAATCTGAACAGTGTTTTCTGCGGTAATCTTAAATTTGCAGTTGCTGCTCATTCATGCACCAACAGAAGAATATTTGGTTTCTTTGTTATATCCAGAGGCTAGTATAAGAACAATGATGTGTTAAATGGCTATGATTGAGTGTGAAGTTATTGTAAAGATGAAGCTGCAGTTTTGTTGGAAATCTAAATTAATGGGGAATCTGTAGACAAACTACTTACTAGGGCTATTTCAATGTAATTTTCAAATCTGAGGATGCATAAATGTAACTGTCAAAGTTGCAGTGTGCTGGCTTTCAAGCAGTTGTTAAATTATTCTCTTAATCCATGCAAGAGCTAAAAGATCTTTTAAGGTGCAGAATGCTACCTCTGTAGCTTCTGGACTAGTCTGAAACATACCTGGGCTGAAAACCTAGAACTTCTTTTCTTTTGGTGGGGTTTGGTTTAAAAAAAAAATTATCGTGATTGTGGGGTGTTTCTGTAATATTTTTTTTTTTCCTCAAAGTTGTAAAGATTCAAAACACTTGAAGAAATAGTAATCTATAATTATGTTCCTGCACATGATAGACAACTCTCATCAGTAATAAATGTGGTTTTAACATATTTTCCAATGTTTATCACAATACAAAATGTTAGGAGAAACCAAGTGAAAACATTCAGAAACAGATTTAAAACAAAAACCATGTTCTTTGGCAAGCCATGTGTTAGTATCAAATGATTTGAAAAATAATCGGGCATCCTTGAAAAAGAATCTGCCAAAGAATATTAAAAGTAATGCTGATGCAAACTCCAGTTCAGAGACCTGCCAAGTTGACCTATCAGGAAATTTGTTTACATCCGTCCTTGTTTTCAGTGGGGTTTTTTAAGGTACATTTCCCTGATTTTGTGATATTTATGAATTTGTTAGACGTGAAAGAAAAGACTGAACTTTCTATTGCTATTTGTGTGTTCCTAAATAACAAAAATTTCAGCTGGGGCATCCTGTTGTCCTTTCTAGACTCTTTTAAACAATTAAGAGCAGATTACAGTTAGAGTTGGATAAAACTGAATATATATTTTTTTCATTTTTATCAAGATTAGTAGATTACATAGAACATTAATTCATCTTTATGCTATGGCATAAAACTCTATTCATAGGTTCTGTTAAATTAGAACCTTGTTAATCTTAACATCTTTTATACATATGCCTGACAATCTAAGTATGAAAAAATAGCCAACAACCAAGTCTGTCTCCAAATCCTAGAAAAGTTTAATAGCTGACCGGGTGATACAATGAAATGTTGCATTGCAAAGACTTGTATTTACAATATAGTGTGCTTACAGTGAAGAAATACTTTCAGATTTCAAAAGAAATACTACAGCTATCAAAAAGAATAAACAGCTATTGCAGTCTACACTTAAGTGAATGTAGAGCTTTCCAAAATTACTCCTGTCCCATTTTCAGTATGGGTTCACTATATAAAAAAATACTTCAGACTTAATTCTTCAATGAGAAAGAGGGGGGAAGTTTGCTTTAGGCTCTTTTGAAATATTTTAATTTTTAAGAGTATATGTTTTTCTTGTCATTAAAATGTTACTTGGACTCAAACTGCTGACCTTTCAGGATATGCACAAAGTACTCAAAAACTGAGTTCTGAACATTGGCCATGAAACTACTGTCCTAACCTGATAAATGGATTGGAAATAAGCTACCCAACAGTGAGAATGGACCATTAATTTTAATCAAAGGTGATGTAGAAAGGCGAATGGGATGCATGACAATGTCAACAGCCCAGTAGGTGTTAAGGCGCTACACAGCCTTACTTGTTACTAGGTAGTGCCATTAGTTGAGCTTGGGTGAAGACAGAAAGCCATGCCTGGAATTGAATGACCAGGTCACTCCAAATTCTAATGGGGAAATGGTGTTTCAGAAATACCAGTGTAATGGTATCGGAAATCAAGGACAATAGTTTAGAAAATATTAAGGGCTTGCTTGGGCTTTCTTCTTTTTTTTTCTTAAAGGGAGCATCTTTTGCGGTTTTATCTTGCTCAGTCATTGTTTCTTGAAATATTCAGCTCTAATATTTGTAAGCAATAGAGTTGTGTAGTTAAATGTTAGCAGAATTTCTAAATCTTTGTATGTTCTTGGATATGAAATTGAATAAATTGTATAGAATGGAGGATGCAAAAGAAATTAAAATTGTAGCTTCTCTCTGCTTTAATAAATTTCTGGAAAAGAAGGATTTTTCTTATTCTTTTTTTAACAACTTTATGCTAACATTAAAATAAAACCAAGAAGGCAGCTATAGTATATCTACATTTGTGGTGTTGGTAGGATTAATCTTAACGCTACCTAATGTGGAGAGATTCTTCTTTCAATCAGCAAATATACCTCTTTATTTTGAATATTTGGGGGTTATAAAATACTGTATGACAGCTTGAATTAATGATGTTTATAATGAAGACATAAAAATGCAGGGATGACAAAGAAGCATTTTTATATCCATGCTTCAGGTTTTCTACAAAGGTTCATTTAATCTGACACAGCATTGCATGCATAAGAAAGATATGTATGACTGCATTAGTAATTCTTGCACTCTTATTTAAAATAAAATTAATTATGCTGCTGTCTACTTAATAGAATAGTTTTATAAACAATAGTTCTTATTCTCTATGTATAGCTGAAGATCAGCTTCGTGCAAAGGGTTATGACAAAACACCAGACTTTATTTTAGAAGTGCCAGTAGGTAAGTCTTTTAAAAGAATTTTTATTATTTTATTTTGTGTAGTAGTGTTCATGCTAAAATATTATGGCTACTTAAGTGAAGTATATTATAGGATACTACAAATTAGTCTCTTTTTTCAGTAGTTACCAATAATTTTAAGAACTTCTAGTTTTGCTCAGAGGGGTTTGATCGTAAGTAGTATTACCCAGTGTTTCCTCTTTGGTCTCTGCGTATTTTTGTCTCATTATCACAAAAAGAAAAAAAGAAAAACAAGCAACAGTAAGAACCCCCAAATCCCTGCACCCTCTAACCTGCTCTGTCCATTGTCTTTATGAACTGAAGTCTGAAATACCTATAATTGTCTTAAACTTCTAGACCCAATCAGTTCAAAGCAGTCTTAAGAGTATTACCATTACACTTATAGGTCATTGTGTAAAGGTTTGTCATTGTGCAGTTATTCTTTTGCCATCCCTTTGCATCTAAATACAACTCTCTGGTTCACGATTGTTTTTGAAAGCCTGAATAGCAAGAAGCAAGAAGGAATAAAAGTAGGTATAAAGGTCATGTCAAAGTTCATCTACATTTTCTGGTCTTGAGGCCATGTAAGAAAGTACCTAGTGGCTGGGCCATGGAAGAAAAAACATCCATGTTGCCCGAATGTAAAGGATTATTAACCACCTTTTGTAAATTGACTTTCATGCCAAAAGACTTCTGATTTGCCTCCATAGAACGTAGCACCTGTCTATGCAGATGTGTACTTTTGTGTCTATCAGAGAAAATAAGAAGGCCGAAAGCACTGTGTGAAAGTCATATACATGACTAGTTTTTTGTTCTTCATGTTCACAAGAGTTGGAATTCTTGCTGAGGTAACTGATTTGTACACGGGTATAAGGAATTGAGTGTGTACTATAAAATGTCTCACTACTCAACAAGTGCTTGAGATACCATCTTTCAGCACAATAATGTGTTATCTGATAGATAAACTATGTATATGACAGTCTTCTGAAAAGTTTTTAAAGACTTTCCTTAGCTCAGTTATGTTTGTATTCCTAATCATGTTTCCAAAAAAGAAAAATGGTAGTGATGTTAATAAGAGGTTATATGTACAAAATAAAAAAATACCCTTGTAACTGACGCACTCCATAATTGAAACAGTGAGATTTGGCGTCCTGGTGATCTGCAATTCACTCCTGTCAAGCCACACTTGGAGAGTTTTCAATTAATTTCTGCTCCTCACTTCGATACTTATTCTTTGTGGACAGTCTCAGGAAGCTACCAAGGAATTGAGGGGATGAGGGACTTCTTATCAAGTCTAAAGTTAGCAGGGAAGATTGTGAAATTACAGAATCACAGAATGGCTGAGACTTGAAGGGATCTCTGGTGGTCATCTGCTCAAGCAGGTTCACCTGGAGCTGGTTGCCCAGGACGATGTCCAGGTGGCTTTTGTATATTTCCAAGGATGGCGACTCCACAACCTCTAGGCACCCTGTGCCAGTGTTCAGTCACCCTCACAGTAAAAAAGTGTTTCCTGATGTTCAGACGGACGCTTCTGTGTTTCGGTTTGTGCCCACTGCCTCTGGTCCTGTCACTGGGCACCACTGAAAAGGGCCTGGCTCCCTCTTCTTATCACCTACCCTTCAGATAGTTACATACATTGGTAAGATTCCCCAGTAGTGTGGACTACAATATACACAATACGTAGTTGGTATTAAGATAGTCACTTTCACATTAGAAACATAGAAGATTATATCCCAGCTATTCAGGAGCCTGATTAAATGGAAACTAGAAAAGCAACTAGATGGAGCTAATTTTTTTAATGCTTGAGAAGGGAAACTGGGAAACGCCCAAAAGAATTCTTGGGTTTGTAATACTACCCTATTAGAAAGAAAGTTGAAAATAGTCTTAATTTGTTTGCATGGATTTGTCTCTAAAAATCCAAATAATGACAGTGCATTACTTTTTAAAAATTATTTCAATCACTTGAGATTGACAGGAAATCATTTTCTACCTGTTGTCCGATCTGAACTAATGTATGGCAGTCCTTGCATTCTCTTCTTCATGATTCAATACATAGCTAGGAAAATATGGCAAATATAGCAAATGTTTCTTAAAAATTGCTTCTCAACTGACTACACAGTTTGTGCCTCAGCTGTTACATCTCCTGGGGTCTAAAGGTATTGGGGAGCTATTGGGGGTGAGAGAAGGATGGAGTAGTATAGGCCTACACAAGTTAACTCGGTTATTGATAGCAGGGTAGTGGTGGCATATAGAGCTTTGTGTGGTGACTTCATGAGTTATTTACTCAGATTTCCCAAGTAATTTTACAGCCTGTGATCAATCGTGCTGCCATAGCCTTTTCTAATCTTTCTGTATTGTGCTTCTGGGTCTGCATGCTCTTTGAGTACCTCATCCCAGGTCAAACTGAGGCTAAGGCAACATGGCTGTGGGTATTATAGGCAATTCAGAATAAAGAAAACATTTTTAAAGACCTCAATACTGATACCCCACATTACCTTTTTGGAGAAAGAGTGATCTTTTAGAGTGATTTCTCTGCAAAATTAGGTTGTCAACTTCAGAGAGAACTTTCCTTTTACCAAAGAAAAGATGATTTTATTAATATTAGAAATTCACTCCTTCAAGAAATAAGGAAAGATATGAACCAAAGCAAATCCCACAGCATTGAAAGAAACAGAAATTCAAAATCACATTTTGTCACATAAGCCTTCTTATTCCTAACTTATTTCTGGTGAAGCTTTACTAATTTTGCAAAAGTAAGGAAGCAGATACAGATCTATGATAAACTTCCTTGCCGTTCTCACACCTTCCACTCGGGATTGGTAAGAAGTTTCTGTCTTTAGCAGTTTAGCTAACCGTCTTCTTGTTCGCCAGAAGTTTTCAATTCCTTTCCTGACAGCTCCTCTCCCGCAAAGTAAGGGTGAAAGTAGATTGCAATTGCACCTTAGTCTAGTCTCTTCTTCTTTACATTCTGTTTGTTTAGAATAAATGCAAATATCTAGAACAGGTTGTAATTAAACTGAAATGGATATAATTATCCATCAAAATATTTTCTGGCACTTTTTAAAAAAAAGTCCTATGTGTATATTTGAAAGATATTTTTACAAATATGTAACTCTGTTACAAGCATGAATTATGTGATAGATTGGGGGGTAAATAGGATATTTGTAAACACATTCTTACAGGCTGTTGAGTGTGATTTTCAGAGTTCAGTTTATTTTCTGCTGTCACCCTAGCTGTTGAAGGACACATAATTCACTGGATTGAAAGCAAAGCCTCATTTGGTGATGAAAGTAGCCACCAAGCCTACTTGCAGGACCAGTTTTGGAGCTACTGGAACAGGTATATTTCTGTTATTTTTCCTTATAGATAAATAGGACTGCATTTTTAAAAGAAGTTACTGGAAAAAACACTAGTGACTTTTGTATTAAGCCAAGTGAACAAATTACATGTTACTAATCTGGCATTTTGAATGTCATTAACTAGTATGTCAAATTGGAATGCTGAAATATTTGTGAAAAATTCACATCATAATTTTTAACATGCAGCAGATATATATGGTGATTTTACAATGATGCTAGATGATAGAATAAGTTACTTTGGTACAGAAGTTCTGTGTTAGTTTTCTTAGTACCTGACTTTGAAGGAAGATTTTGCTGTAACATTTTGTAATACCTGCAAGGTGCCAAATTTGTTATAAAATCTTCACAGTCTAACAAAGTGGGCTTTGTGTGTAGAGGACTTTATTGCTCATTGTCATTGTATCTAGGACAATACTGTTTCACTGTTGGGTTTTTTTTTTTAATAAAGGGGGGGGTGTATTGTATCTACGTTTTAAGCAGTAATAACAATTATCTTCAAGCTAAAAAATGTATTAAGTATTTGCAGGAACATAAGGAGGGAAGTAAGTTACGCCGGACAGAATTTTTTAACATATTGATGGTATTGGTATAAAGATCTTTTCTTTTAAAGATGGTTAAAATAGTTCTGCTTTATTCTTATAATGGTCATTATTGTGTATATTTATATATCCTTCCATGGTACTAGAAGCCTCCTCACGGGAGGATTTTTCTTCAAAAAAAAAAATCTTAAAACAAGATGCTTCATCTTCAGTTCTGTTTTTGTATGTGGTAGAACCCTAAGCAAGGTAGTGAGTGAGGTAAATCAAAATTTTGATAAAGGATTTTTAAAAGCATAAATTTAGACTTTGGCTCAGTGTTCACACGAGAGCATCAATGAAATCTGAGGGATAGTGGAGAAGATGGCACAGACCTGTGAACATGCAATAAATAGAGAATGTGTGCCAACATCAGAGGCTAAACTGGTGACGATTAGTATTTCAACTGCATATGAGAAATGCCAAGGTGAAAATAGCTAGCCTTAGCTTGGGAAATACCTTAAAAGCAAATTCTATAGGAGGCAGCAGAGAAAGGGAAACCAAATCTTGAGAATAACATCATCAGAGTTTGGAATTGTGTTCTGCAGCAACACTCTTGATTGATGTGAGAAGGTCCTGCTCTTATTTGACAATCCCAGAAAGCAGTCACTTGGAAAACTTGAATCGAGGTAATGGGAACCTCATGAGACTGTCAGTTGTTGCATGAAGATACTATACTACAGGAAAGGTGTAGGAAAGAATTTGTGAAACATATAACCAGAATAAAAGACTCAGAAAGAAATTTGACTATATAAAATATCTAGGCAAATAGTGAGAATGGTAGGAAAGATGCTGATGCAAATGGTGCTGAACTTGCACATCAGTGTAAAAAAGAGGAGATGGAGCAGCTCAGGCTGGGAGGAGGCCAGTAGATGTACTGGCTGGTATATTTTCTGAGGAGAAAGGATGTGTTTGAAGGGATCTGTGATGGCATCAGAGAAAAGCAGCTGCAAGAAGAGAATTTCAAATAGATAACATGAGCATAAAGATACTAAGTTGAGATGGGGTGAAAGTTGAGTAGACAAGTAGGATGAAGGCACTGATCCATTTGTTGTTTGCAGTAAAATTACCATTGCAAAGTTGAAGTTGTAGTTTCTGTGTTGAACAAAATGATTATCCACATTTTGGTTTGAGCTGTAAAAAGTGTAAAACATTTCAGAATAGTGTGTACCATTTGAATCTGGCGTTTCCAAAAGAAACTTCTCTTATGCTTTCATCAGGAAACTAAGACATAGCTAAATTCATTCTATCATATACTAATTAATATTGCAATTTCAAAAATGGAATAACACCTCAGACTGAGCTGCTAGTCAAGTACCTTTAATGTAGCAAAAGCTAGACTGAATTGACACGTGGATCAATAAGACTGTTTTGGAAGTAATTCTGAGATTTTGCCAAACCTTTTGTTATAGCTGTTCATATAGAAAACAACTACAAAAATTGTTGATTCTTAAATATACTGACTTTACATTCATATAAAGGAAACTAGGAATCTCCTTAGTGAGATTTGTTACTCCCTGAATCCAGAATTTAGTGATAGGTTAACTATGGAATTTAGACAGATTTTATGGGATTTTTTTAAAGAACAAATCCTGTTAGTTTTAATTTTGATACTGCTTGTATGACAGTTGGGTTAATGAACACATGTTAACAGAATAGGTTGCATGTAGGCTAGACAGTTAACTTTCATTGCTCTCTGAAACTATAGAAAAGGACACAGGTGTAGCTGCACAAACTGTGAATCAATTTTGTATGATTTAATCAGCCTATGCAAGGATCTCACAAGTGAGAACCAGCTTCCCAGTCAATTCACTGCACCTGTGTGTCTCCTTTCCTCTTGAAGGAGGGATCAGTTGGAGAAGAAGCATCAGTTCACAATAGAGATATCATGGCACTCCGCTGATAGTTTAGGGGTTTGTAAACCTGATCTGTTGGTTTAACTTAAAGCTGAAATGAAATTAGAGGGGAAACCTGTAACATCACCTGTTAGATGTGGATAGAAATACATGTCTAGATACTTTGAAAGGAATGAAAGTGGGAGGGTTTAGACCTTTTCTATTCAGCGTTTTTATTGTTTCTTTGAAAAGTAGGAATGAGCCTGGAAAAGTTTCTAGGTTTTTTTCCTACATCTGTCATAGTTGTAAGATTAATTCTGCACACAATCTGACTGAAAGCTTTGAACATAGCTATGGCTTGTTTGCTGTTATGTGTGTATTTCATTAAATCCTGTACTCTGTACTAACTAAATCTGTGAGTGTCTTAAATTGGTCTGTACTGACAGGAAAGAAATGGCACTTTCTCATTTAACAGAACAGCTCCCTAGATGCAGTCAACCATGTCTGTTCACCTCAGTGCAAAAGAACACCTTTTTATTACTCCGAGTTCTGCAGGGACAGCTTAGCAAGGTTTTTTATGGCTCATACATCAATGGTATTGTTAAGCAATTTTCAGTTGCAGTGCTGCACTGCAACCTCATCTTCAAATTAAGCTTCACATTAAAAATGTACAAAGTGTACCTTGTCAGTGGGTTTGCACAGTTGTAATTTAAGATGCTGTGTAGATATTGAGATTTTACAATAATAAAGAAACAGGAAGAGGCAAGTGTAGTCTTGTATATTCCCAGACCGATTTTGCAAAGTGATGTTTTAGAAAAAAGCTATTTTATATACTGAACAAACATAGTATAAAATGATTCATGTACTTACAGAATCCCTTCCCTCAATATGTTTGTTCCTTCAAAGTGGTGGCATCCACTGAGCAGGCTATAGCTTTCACTGCCACTGGGTAGACAAGACAACTGCATGTGCAAAACATAACTGCTTTGTGCACATGTAGTAGATACCACACTTTTCATTGTTCACTGGCCTACATTGGTGTATTTCTTGTAAGCATGAGGGTAAAAACTGTAGAGTAGTCTGTGGGACCAAAGGTAATTTGGAGAGCATGAACAGGAAGTAACACAGATTGCGCTTTAAACAGGGTCTGAGAATGTTGTAAATTATTTTAGCATTTAAACGAATGCTGCTGTTTCTTTTTTTTTCTGTAGTGTCTAATTTTATAATGCTTTTCTAAGTTAAATTAAAAATTGGAGTCCGGGCTGTAAAAGTCTGTTAGTCAGAGCTGATAGGCATGACTGCTGTTTTCTAAGAGGCATATAGAGATCAGCAACACACAGTTCAAATAATAATTAGTGGGTGCACTGTCAGTGACTTGCTGTGAGAAGGTATAAACTCAAATACAGCAATTTACATTTTCTGTCTTCTGCAAGCCTGGCTAAGGCATATGTACATTCTGGAATGTAATTTCCAGGGAGTCCCAGGAGAAAGCTTGATGCTGTTATTAGCTGAAGAAACTTTACTATATGTGAGGAAGACCGTAGGAAAATGTCATATTTGACACTGATATTAAACTAAAGGCAATTTCACATAGTGAAGGAGAAGTATTTCATCTTCTCTTTGAATAAGAATGGTAAGTCATCCCTGTACTAAATTCCTTCCCCCGTTTGCTTGTATTCTAAATGTTGTTAGTCCTGTGCTTCTGCTATTTTGAAAGAATAAATAAAAGCAAGTCTCCCATAAGTAATTTTAAAATAGTAACCATGGTTTTTGGAAGCCTAAATTCATGATTAAATGTGTTGTTAATTAATACATTATGTCTGATCTTGAGACTTCAGTTTGTAACTAACAGTCATAGTAAAATTATCGTAGAGTCCTGTAGATTAAAAAGGGTATTTATTTCAGATAAATGCAAACAGAAACAATGCAAAGGATTGTATTTCAGTCACAAACATAGCCAATGTGTTCTTAGGGTTTTTTAAGAAGAGTGTTCTGTTCAAATTCATTTGCAGTTGACTATAAGGGTGAAGAATCATGTGAGCAAAGGCTGAATCAGAACATCAGAATGATATACATTTTTTTCTGTTCACCTGTTTAAAATGGTTTGACATGTTACTGTGAAGACTGTTTAAGTAATAATTGTTGTCTGATTGTAGGTGGTAGGGGAAGAGGGAGTTATGCTATGGGTTTAAGGATATCTGTTCTATAACAAGATCAATATTCACCAATTGCAAATTGTTTAAAAGTTGTATTGGTGAGTTGAAAGCCAGTGGTATAACAACTTGACTTGGAGGAAACCTTGGGAGTTGCATTTGTCAAGTGGCTAGGAAAACTGTTCATGCATACCCAGTATCCAAAGCTTCATTGGCAGCCCAAACATAAAGAACTGAAAGGTCATTCTTCTTCTTGCAGTATGATGGTTTGTTGACATATTTTGACACACTGGTACAATGCTGAAAGGTTTTGACCTTACTGCAACACTGAGGGACTTAGCTATCTAATGCTTGTAGATTTTTACACATGCTGGATTTTGATCTGCTCCTTTTTCTCTTCCTTCTGGCTCTACTTGAATTAGTAAATTAATCTTAAACAAAAATGGATGTAGATAGAAGAGAGAGTTTATGATTATTTTTGCCACTTAGGACTCATATAGATAAGTTTCTTCAAAAATAATTCACTTTTTAAATATTTGCCATGCCAACTTGCTAACCTTAGTAGCACTGAGTAAGATACGTATGTTTATAGGCAAGAAGAGAATCAAAAGTAGTGAAGAGTGCCATTTCCTGCTAGCTTACTGATTCAGTAGTTTACTTTGTGAAGATGATAAAATTCTGTGTTCTCCTGCGAGATAGATATATATGTACACTCACACACGCACACATACACACATATATAGGTATACCTCTGCACTTCACAAATGTTCTAGATATATTTAGCTTATTTCCAACAGCATTTGGCATGAAGTATTGTTGTCTTTATTTAATGGCACATGTACAGTATAAAAATCAACATGTACTTTATGAAAAAATTTTATTTTTTTTTTACTTTAGCTCAAAAGAAATGTTTGTAGGTTTTACCAGTCATCCCCTCTTTAACAACATGATCGAATAACAGAGCATGAAGACATTTTCCGTTGAGACCATGGCTCACGCCTAGCATTGCTATAATGTTAATTGTTTGTCTGAGCATTGTAGGTTGTTTTATTTTGTATCAAAACTAATTTTTGTCAAAGCAAAGAAAGAACAGACCATACTGTATTCATATTAGCATTTACATTTGAATGATTGATAGTAATTAAGTATATATTTTCATGCATTGTTCTCCTTGGATATTGTATTTAATATGGACATGAAATTGGGATTTTCATTATAATTTAATTATATTATTTAAGCCTCCTTCACTACTAGATTGTTACATTCTCAACTAAAAAAGTAGTAAATTAAACACTACATAGCATTGTTTAAATTAATTTTTCCTTATATTTTTCTGTACTGTCTTAAATATTATCATGTCACAGGAGACTCATGTGCAGATAGAGCATTTTTAGCTTCCATCCACATTACTGCAAGGTTTCAGCTCCAATTTTCCTGGTATTTCTCATTCAGATTAGACAAGCATCTAAGTTTATGTACGATAAGAGCTGACAGCATAGATCCTGCTATGCTTGCCAAAGGCCTGGTTGCAGACACTCCACTATGTCAAAGAATGTCAACCCCCCACAGACCTTACCTTTCAGAATTCCTTGTAATTTTTAATTGACATTTACATCTGACATTTTCAATGTATTTCTTAGTGTTGAGTCTTTATCTACCTAGTAATAGTTAAAACCAAACCAAAGCAAAAAGAATCCCTTCCTGTAAACTATGATATCATATATTTTTTATTTAACAAGGTCAAGTTGCTGGGCTGAAACTCAAGAATGATCAACTCCCCCTTCCTTCATGTAATTCTATATTTGCTAGTCTAATCCATTTCAAATCACAATGGAGAAGGGTAGTAGGAGTATAAAGTGAAATTTAACTCTTAGTACTAATGAGCAAAGCATAAGTATATTATTATTACTGTGCATCATGCACAGAAAGGATACACAGATTTCGGGGAAGTTTTAAGAATACTAATAGAGATATTCCTTTGAGTCAGGTACTTGAATATTGAAAGTGGTACCTTCGTACCTATGTTCATGTGACATATACATGTAAACAGCATAATACTGCAAATGAAGTGAAGCTAGCAAGTATGTAATTTAGCTGCATGTTGCAGTGTGTTGTGCTTCCTTGCATTCAGAAATCTCAAGTTTTCATTTGGTTTAAAATACTAAAAGCCTAATAAATTAATATGAGCATAATTATCCATCTATTAGAAGTTAGAATGAAGGACTGCGGTTGATCATGAATGTCACAAAGCAAAGAAGTAGAAGTAGCATTTTGTCACAAATAATGCTGCTTTTCTTCTAATTAGTTAATTTACATTTTACAAATTAAGGGCAAGATTCAGACAGAAGATAATCTAGTAGCATATCATAGCTTTACTGACCTGTATTTGTATATGCCAAATTTAAGTTAATTAGAAATGTAGATGCTGTTTGTTTTATCTGTCAAAAAGCTCATCTTAAAAAAAAAAAAACTAGACACACTTTTTCCCCCAACATTTATCATCTAAATAATAGTCTTGCCAAGATGGCAGCCTCATAATAAACTCTTTTCAGTGGAGTGATGGGTAATGAAGCTTGCTTGTGAAGGCAGCGAAAAATGTTGTCTAGCCAAATGTGTGAATATGATGGCTAGAGAATCAGTGGACTTTCTCAGTCATCAATCTTTTTAGTAGCCTCTTATACATCTGAATATTTTGATAGATGATCTAATAATTGAGTTATCTATCTTTCTAACTATCAGAGTTGCATAAAAATTATTCTCACATGCTATTGAATATTATATATATTGGGCATCCAGTAAATTTTTCAAAAAAGGTCCAAGAGGTGGAGGAATTTAGTTGTGTCTTAAGCAGCCTTTAATACATTAAATGATAAACTACTATATTTAGAATACAAAACTATTTGTACTAATACAGGAAAAAAGTAAATAATGTCAACAGCTGATTACAGATAGGACTCACAGTAAATAAAGCATGTAAAAACATGAGACTGGTGAGGTTAGTGCACAATCTAAGAGAAATTTGAGGTATGGAATCAGTAGACTCAGCAGTCCCTGGCTGGGTAATGGACAGCAGTCACATTTACACACAGTTGCACAAACTCCTTGTGTCTAGGAAATCCTGGCTTAGGCAAAAAGAAATACCATGTCACTGTGGAGTCTCAAGTTACCGTTCAGCCTCTGTGAGAGCAGATTCTCTTGGTTAAAGATGAGACTGAAAAATATATATTGAAACTGCCCACATTCTGTTTATTCTGGGTGATTGTACAATGTGGATTTGTGTTTCCAGAGCACAAGAATCTGCTTTCCTTGGACACTAATCTTGCATTAATGGAGGTACTCAGGTTATTTGGATAAGTTGCATTAAGCATGTCAGATGTGTCTTACTGGCGCTTCTGAGTAGCAGAGCAAAATGATTGTTGGTGTTAGTGTATTCTTTTAAAACCTTCCCTTCAAACAGACATTATGTAATTCTTGATTTTGAATGCATTTCTGCTCAAAGGGTCAGGTAAAAATTATTTTAGCAATCATAAAAGTATTTTTCCATTAAGAATATTTTTAATTCAAATATCTTTTTCCCCCCTCAGTGTCACCAGTTTATGTTTAATTGCATACTTTTCTATAGATTATAAAATGTTCCTTCTTGTAAATTCTTGACAACTGTATGTGGGGTACTCATTTTTTTAAAAAACACAGTTATTCTGGATTACAGTATATTTTCATATTTTAGTACTTTATTTGTAGGTTTCATAACTACACCAAGGTATAAACAAGTATGTCTTATGAATAGTTCTCCAGTTAACAAAGTGGCTTTTTTTTTTCTGTTCAGAGCTAGAGTGACCAGGGTACTTTCTTGAGGATATCAAAAACTTGTTCACTCGTTGCAGAATTTTAATGGAAAGGTATCAGAGAGATCTGCTTTATAGTTACTACCTGCTTAAAGGAGAAAGATGGATTTCACAGAGTTGGATGTTATCATCATTTGACAAGTACTTTGTGAAAGTATCATTTGGCCTCATTGGACCTTGCCACTGCATACAATTCTACAAATTAAACAAAGTTTAGGAGAGTTTGTGACTCCCATGCTTAGTAAGCAACGTTCTTGATGTTCGAGTTCTTGTTAAACATGCACAATTAGTTAGGTATATTTTGGGTACACATAAAGCAAGATGCTGAAATAAGATGACTTGACTTGAGTATCAAAAATATAAAAGCTTACAATAAAAATTTAATTCTGAAGTTCCACACTTGTCTTGCAATATTGCATCCCACATAAACAGTCTACAATTTTGTTTTCAGTAATGTTTACATTGATTTTATGCAATTTTAAATTACATGTGTAATTTCACATAAGCATAATTTAAATCTAGAACTAAGGCATTACGAAACAAATTACAAAAAAAAAAGATTAAATGATTCTCTCATTACTTGGGGAGTTTAAATAGAAGAAAGCTAAAATTGCTTCTGAATATATAAATTCATAAGCAATTAACTGGAATTGATCAAAGCCAATGTTTGATTTTCTTTACTATATGTGGCTTCTTCTGACCTTAAGTAAATTGGCAGTTATTCTAGTTAGTATTTGTAGCATGTCTACTTGAGAACATACCAAGCTCCTATGCATACACAGTGTGTTATACTAACTTATGTATATATTTGTGTGTATAATTTTAGAATGTTTATATCTTAATTTAGGAAAGAGATCTTCATTTCCCTCAAATCAAAATAGCAAGCATCTGTGTTCCTTCTGGTTTGTCATTTGATTAGCATGCTCTCATCCATCACTAGTCTTTGATATGAACATCAAGAAAGCATGTCCTTTTGTTTTAAATGATAAATATGCCTTTGTCGTGAATATTTACAGACATTCCGAAATTTACATCTGAATTGTCAAAATGTAACTGCACAGCTTCTCTGGTGCGTGACATTATTAGTGAAATAAAGAACTTTTTAATTTTTCATGGATAGGCCTTAACAAGGCTGGTTTAGTTGCAATTCTGAAAAAATTTGTCCTTCACTGTTTTTCCGAGATGTGTTGTTTATCACCAAGAGACAGTCAACTGCACGAGAGCCTCTGCAGACATTCCTATTTGCATGGTCCAAGCCTGTCTCTTCAGGTTTCATTATTTAGGTCTGATGTCTAGTTAGCTCTTATCAAAACTAATACTATCTGAAGTACCAGGCTTCCGGTGGTCACACAACCAACATGAAAATTTCTTCAGTCTGACTAATATTATTAAAGACAGTATCTCTTTAAACTTGAGCTTTGTTTCAGTGTCTAGATCAATTACATCTTGTAAATGCATTGCCGTGAATGTTTCACTCCTTGTTTCAATAGATGAAATACATCTCAATTGAATTACATTCTGCACATTTTTAATTTAAAACAATAGTGAAAATGCAGGTGTGTAGACTAAAGCTTTACTACCATCCTTCCTATGTTTTGATGCTACTAAGGCAGAAAGAACTACTGGATTGCTGGCTTCTCATTGTTGGAATAGTACAGTAAGTTAAAATGTTTTTGAAGACAGACACCTAGATGGGGTTTTATCAACTATTTTATCAGCTATTTGTAGCAAAAATTGAGTGTGTCATGCAAATATATAATTTAATTTTAGTTCCTACAGAAAGCAAGTGTTCCTTGAAATCTTTGGGTTCACCTATGCATGATAAAACATTATTTCCTGTATTTCTTTTCTGCTGTTGCATTTATTGTGTTCTGAGTTTTATCATGGCTAAATTCATTTTCTGTTCTAAGTGCTGTAATGCTGAAATTGAATATTTGAAATTTAAAATTTCAAGATACTGCAATTTATGATCTTTAAAATTTACAAAATAGTTCAGAGAGGAATTTAGCGAGGGATCCCACAAAATTATTTTAGGGCCCATAATCGTGATCAGCTTATAATTCCAATATTTTGTAATATCATAGATATAATATACTGCGATATTCAGGGTTTTTTCAACTTTTTATTGTTCTTTACCTCAGAGACTTTGACCACAACATTTCTCATGTAATTGAGTTGATTTGATCCCAAGTTTGTTTAAATCATAAAGTCATGTAAAATTGATCACGTTATTTATATCTCTCTTTTTTTGGCATGTACTATTTACTTGATTTTAAACTAATGAAAAGTATACATATTTCAGGCTCTCCGTAGAAGGATAATTTTGAAAGTATATTCTCGCTTATTTGTTTCAAAAGAGAAGTATCTTGCATCCTTTGCAGCACAGTGAGATTTTCTGGCATACAAAGGATGCACGTGAGTTTTTGAGACACTGAAGCTGTAACCCAACTTGAAGAAGACAATGATGGCAGTGAGCTTCTGTCCAGAGTTAATCAGCTGCAGAATTTGTAAACTGCGTATGTGTCAAAGTTGAAAATGTTAGCACTCTGATAGAAGCTTGAAAAGGTTAGACCTGATAAAAGCCATCAGCAGTTAAAGAAAGTGATTTATGGGAATGTAATGACACAAAATGCCTCATTTATCACTCATATATAGATAGGTTAAGGTTTCTGTGTCATACTTTAAAAACTTGACCACTTAGAATTGTCAAAATAGGTACTTAATTGCCCATCATACATTTCAGTTCAAATTTCCTCTGCTTGAATTTTGGTGATTTTACTGTTTTGCTTCTCATATGGTTCTTTTTAAAGTCATTCATATTTCATATTTATTTCATATTTGTTTCAAATGGTATGCTCAGTGCTCTGTTAGAACTTTTATTAGGTAAAGCTGTTGATTTGAGTGCTATCCAAATCTTTTGTTGATTTACAATTTCATTCAGCCTAACAGTAAGGAAAATAACTGAAGGTTTCATTTACTTTTGTTTTATACCACTAATTCTCATCAAGACTTTACAGCTTTCTAATTCAATGCTTACATTTCCTCTCTAAACTGAAATATGATATTTAAAAGAGATCCATCAATTGGTTTCCAGTTCCAGTCACTTAAGTTACTGTTTATCTCCATACAAATTAAATTTAATCCAAAACTACCGGTACTGTTAAATGATCCTAAAACAAAATAAAAATGTTAGGAAAAATGCACAGTAGTATGTTATCCTTTTACTGGTTTGGTTTGAGGATAACACCAAGCAAATCCCATAGATTTGAGACTGACTAGTTTTTTTTTAACTGTCCACAGTTTCATCATAATGCTGAAAAAAAAGTAAATGCAAACATGGGTAAATCCTCATTAGGAAATTATCTCTAAGAACAGATTTGTAAAATAAAGCAACTACTCTAGAGACATTGCATAAATACTAAAATACAAGTTCAGCTGCCGAAAGAAAAAGTGTGATAATGAAGTTTGTATGGATTTATTTTTCTTTAGCTACTTAACTTTTTTAAACTATTTCATCCTTGTATTTCTAGATTTTATACAGAAAAGCCTGAACAGAATAATTTTAAATTTTAATATCAAAAAAACTTACCTTTTTGTTAGCTTTCACAATTTATGGCCCCAGTTGTATAGCATTCTGTTTGTTCAGCGATGACCTTCCAGGTTCGATTTAAAAAGAAGTCAGAAGCATTTGTCATGTCTGCTCGATCTTGTCCAGAGGTACCTATTGTAATTATAAAGGACTAATAAGGTTGTTTATAATATAACAGTCTGACAACACTAAAAAATCTTCTGGAGAGCAACTTCTCTTTTTTTGTGTGTGTGTGTCTATCTTAAGGAAAAAAAAAAATTTGTAATCTTCTTGCATTATGTTGCACTGTGTCTTTTCAACATTTAGTTGAGAAAGCATAAAGAACTTACACCTCGAAAAACTTAACTTAGTTTTGAAATATAGGCTGTATAATTTGCTCATTAGTAATACCTTTTGGAAATACTCAGTAATAATGTGGCTATAGTACAGTTGCACCCTGTATTTAATTGGTGTATATAGAACTGATGATGATGTACTTAGAAACATTGAATTCCTTTCACACTGTAAAAAAACCCAAAACACTTATTAACATGTCTGTTGCAAAAATGTGTGATACAGTAATACAGTGAGCTCTGTTTCTTAAAAAAAAAAATCCAAATTAAGAAAATCTTGTTGTTTATTCTATTATAAGCATTATTAAAGTACTGCTGTAAGTAGGTGTTATAGTGGCATTTTACATTATTTGCCAGGTTTTTTATAATTGACTTATGATCATTTTTCCCTTCATATGTCTTTGTCTAGCTTCCTCTCTTCTCTTTCCTCCCCCATTTCAGCATCACCCAGCAATACCACTTTTTTATAGGCATGTATATAAGGTAAACAAAAACATACTAAAACCAATGGAATTTGAATGTTTGACAGAAATGTTTACTGCTCTTGTAGGGTATGTAACAACACTGTAGTATTGTCAGGCTACCATACATCATTTAAATACCCTTAGACAGCAAAAGCGAAATCTTGACAATTTGGTAATCTCATCATGTGATTTCAAAAAGGCTTTTTTTTCATATCTACAATTGAGACAAATTTATGTTGTATGTATTTATGGTTGTTAAACTCAAAATTGTCTCATTTCATTAATTTTTAACATTGTGCTCTCTTAATGACTATGAAGAAATGTATTAAAATGCCTTAATTATGGGGCTAGAAGAAGAGAAAGCACAAGTCTTTTTAGCATATGATCTTTCAATTGTTCACTAAAGGATAAAGAGGGCATTCAAGCGTGGTTTAGATAACTGTCAGCAATAATAAAATGCAAGGTAGTTTGTAGAGCCTTTAAAGACCTTTCGGGGAAATAGATTTAATTAAAAAACAATAAAATGGACTTTTCATTCCAAAGAAATCCAAAATGTTATAAAATTTCAGGATGTTACTGTATTAAGAGTAATATATGTTTCCAAGGATAAGGAAAAATAGCTGTGAAAATATTCTGCAGTCCACACAGCAGTGATAGCTTTATTTTGTATGTGTAGATGTATGTCCTTTAGCTTTTAACACACAGACTATGGATGGCATATTAGAGCATATTTCAGATTTTCTTAACTGAGTAATTTTACCTGTTTGGGGTTTTTTAGTTTGTTATGCTTTTAACAAGGGTTTGGGGTATTTTGTAAAAAAAAAAAAAAAAAAAAAAAAAAAAAAGGTGAACATTTAGCTTCGTATGTAAAATTATGTTATCACAATTACGCACAGAACAATATAACTGACATATTGTCAGAAGTTCATTTGCCTATTTGGTGGAGTTAGCAGGCTCCTACTCATCATAGGTGTCCATTTTACATACTGTGAAAATACATTTCAAAGTATATTTCCAATTTCTGCTTTTTTTCCTCATGTAATCAAAAATTGCATTTGCTAGTACTGTTTTTGATTGTGTGGTGTGTTGAAGGGTTTAGTTAAGCACTTGTTCTGCACTATTGAGTTATACCACTGCTGGCAAACTAGGAGCAACTTAAGTTGCATGTGATAAGCAGTGGTTTATAAACAGCATTGGCTGCTGTCTTTTTAGACTGGTTTTGCTCCCTGGCTTAGCCTCGTGCTTTCCTGAGGAAGATTTTGTAAGTTGTTTTCTCTCACCCTGGTGCACACACATCAGTTGCATTGACCAGTTGGTTTGTCGTAGCCAAGTACCAGATGAATCTGCATGCAAGTTGTCCTTGTGTAGCAAGGTTTTTTACAGATAAATCGACTTCACCAAGGCGCAATTTCAGCAAATGCTAAAACTCTTTAACAGTTTTGTAGTTGTAATTGCTGGCCCAAGTACATTATAAAACATGTTCATAGGGAAAATATGACTTCAATATTTAGGGTCTTGCTATATCCTCTGGTAAGTTAAGTTTGGATTGTTAATTCATATCAGTGTTCACTTTGTCACTGACTGATCATAGAAATGGAAAATCGTCCCTGTTCTTGGAATTCGTGATTTTTCTTTTGAGAAAAATAAGGGTTTGTTTTCTGCTTGCACACATACCTTGAACTGGAGCACAAATGAATAACACAGCCTCTGTATCATACACTGGGCAATGACCATGTGAGGAAGATGGTTAAGATACTGCTGAAAATGTACACTGTTCTGCATAAAAATGCCTCACTATTTTCTTCATTGCTGGGCTTCCTGAGGCTTGAGGACTCAGAACTACCCAAACTACAACAGACACATGCACACATAGCTTTGGCAACCCTTCTGTATAAAGTGTGCGTGTTTTTGAGAAAGAAGTGCCTCACATCATGCTGTCGTCAAACTCCTTTATTTTCAACTGGTTGTGTCCCTGTCTTCCTACTCGCCCCTCCTGGTGTGGTAGGGCTATTACGTGTGATAATGTTTCTGTAGAATATACTCTACAGATATTCTCCAATCTGCAGCTGATGGCTCCTCCAGAATCGTTAGTTCTGATCACTTCTTGTAAGTTCAATAGAAGCTTAAGTCAAATGTTGAGTCTGCTTGCTTCCCTTTCTACTAGTTATTTGTTTTCTGCTCGCTGGGAAATTTTGTGTAGTTGGGTTTTATTACTTTTTTGCCATGTGTCATACCAGAGATGACTGGTTTTCAGTAGTGACTTCTGTAAACTTTTGTAAGCACGCTAAGCCCTCACTGAGTAAAAATTACTACCCTACTGTATGTTAATTTGGGCACAGTAATTTTTACTTTTTTATGTGTAATGAAGTTATTTTCAAAGTGTTTTTCTTTTGTTAAAAATCACATTCCTAGATCTAAAGATCTCTGTTTACTGATGATAATCCTTTATTAAAAACAGGAAACATTTTGTATCACTGCTTCGAAATGCAACATTCAGGAGAGAAATGTGCATTATCAGAGGGCTGAAAGCTTACTCTTCTTGTAGGGCAGACTCTATCTCCTTACATGTTTGCCCAATAGTTAGCACATCTAGCCTCAGTACAATCTGAGGGTTTCATGATGCAAATAATAAGATGACCAAGATAGAATAATGGTCTTCATTTACACTGTTATGCGTTATGATTCTTAGTAACTGGTTCTCATGCATTTGCCTCTGGACAATGGACAGGGAAAGCTATACTGGCTATAAATTTAGCTTTGAATCTCTGTTCCATCATTGAACTCTTTTGTACTCCCAAGCAAATTACTTGTTGCTTCTATATTTAAAATTCACTGCCTGCAAAAGCCTGATTTTGCATCAGAATATTGCAAGGTCAAACTTAAAATTGATAAGGTGTTTTCTTAAAAGTCAGGGTAAAAGACGCTACAGATACAGATGGATGAATATGCTGTTACGAAAAATTGCTATTCTTGTAGCAAAAGTGTAAACCTAAGCACAGATCTTCTCATAACTTTCATTTTCTTATCACCATTTATAGTGTGTCAAGGATGAGAAAAAGAGTCCAGGAGTACTGTCTGTGCTTTGGCATAAAACGTTATGAAAACAACATAAAGTTCCAGATGTTTTTTGCCTTGTGTTAAGGAGATAAAGGATAGGACTTTAGGAAAAATACAAATCATGTCAAACTACTACTCAAATCGTGCTTCTCTGCAAAATGTCCAGGCAAACAAGTTCAGAGAGAACAGTCTGTGTTCTCACTGTATGGAAAAGACTTTCCCAGTTGTAAAAGCACACAATGCTGTCTTTTGTGTCCTATGCTTTTCTGGCCCTTCTTTGTAAAATCATCATGTGCACCTCTGAAAATTAATACCCTTGCTTGTAGATTATTTTTTTTTTTACTTAATTGCGACAAGACCAATAGGATGTAATAGCACTAAGACCCTTTGCCTGCTCAGCCTCTGCCCTCTCCCTGGCTTGAACAGACCACAAAATTAGGGTGGATGTGTGGAATTGGCATGGTGGGAGAATCCCCTTCATGTGCAAATCTCAGGGAAACATCTGCATCATAACATAGATCTTACCTCAGAAAATATATATGTGTATATGAGTGTACATATGTATGTCTGAAGTACATAAATGTAACTAAAATATGAAATTTAAACATAATACTGTAATGTTAGTATAGTCCTTTTTGTGTATATCAGTAAAATAATAGTTTAAAATTGTGCCTTACTGTTGATATAAATATTTCTTATATCTCTACTATAATACTCTCTCCCTAGTTTTGCTATGATACACATGAGTGAATGTGTCTGAACTGAAACCAGTAGAAAAATTAACTTTTTTAACAACGGAATATATTAAGATTCTTTAGTTAATTGCAGATAGGATGAAAAAATCTGTTAACATGATGGGATATTGTTTTACCTATGGAGAAATACACTGTGCTGCATAAGTCTTTTCTATGACATGAGGGAATTTGTGTAGAACATTCCTTTCAGTAGCTCAAACTGTATGTTTTAGAGTATTAATTACCTAGTCAGATTTTATTAGAGCCCATTGAGTTTTGCATAATTAAAATTGTAGCAACAGCTAAATGGCATGAGATGTGGAATGCTGAATCTTTGCTTTGCCAAATGTTCTTCTCCAGGGTTTCAAAGAAGGAGCGGAGAAGTGGGAGAAATGTAGAAGTCAAGTCTGGCACTTAAAAAAAATAAATCTGATGTAGATGTGTGTTTACCTTTGTATAAAATATAAAAATTAAGCATAATAGATTTTTCTGCTATCTTCTTATGCAGCAGCAATAATACTATGTGTAGAGTTTCTGAAGCAGTTATTCATTTTAAAATGCAAAGCTGTAGAATTGCAGTAATGGATAACTGTGGACTGGTTTCTCTACACCTGCAAGTTAAACATTTCAGATATAGTGTGAGAAGAATTATTTATTGTCTAAATGCTATCAAATGCATATAACTGAAAAAAGTTATCATTGCATTTTATATCTTGTGGCTGTCACGGGCATATACAGTTAATACACATTAGCATCTTTTACATAGAATTGGCCTGTCTAGCAGAGGTCTAGTTCTGGTTGAAGTCAGTGGAAAAACTTGCACTGTCCTCAGTGCAAGTAAGAATAAAGAAGCCGTAAAGTACTGGGTTTGACCTGTGTAATGAGTTGGTCCTTTAGACTGACTGAATACGTAGAGCATAAGAGCCACGATTGTACTGAGAGAGACAGTAACTTGCAGCAAATTCAGTGAAGGGCGGCAAAGATGATGAAGGTATTGAAGTATCTTTCATAGGAGGAGGCACTGAGAGAGCTCCAACGGTTCAGCCTGGAGAGGAGCAGGATCAGGGGGATATTGCCAATGTACGTATAAATACCTGCTGGGAGGGAGTAAAAAATATGAAGCCAGGCTCTTCCCAGTGGTGCCCAGTGAGGGGACAAGAGGCAATGAACACAAACTGAAATACAGGAAAATCTGTTGAAACATAAGAAAAAGCTTTTTTATTGTGAGAGCTGTCAAACCCTGGAGCAGGCTGTCCAGAGAGGTTGTGAAGTCTCCATCCTTGGAGATACTCAAAACCCAACTGGACAAAGCCCTGAGCAACTGTCTGTAGTTCACCCTGCTTTGAGCAGGACTAGACAATCTCTAGAGGTCCCTTTTTACCTCAGCTGTTCAGTGTTTCTGTGTGGTTTTATTTATCATTATTTTTATCTGTATTACTTTTTTTTTTTGAAGTCACAGAGGAAACAATGTTGAAATAAGAGGGAGAAAAGGAAATCTGAAGAGCTTTAGTCAGTAGGCTGTGGTTCTATTACATTTAATGTTAGGTTTCCTAGATTAGGAAATCCTTTTTTAAGTTTCCAGGGTGAGAGAGAAAATTCGGCTGAAGAAAATGAAGAAAAAAATTATCTACCTGTTAATGTTCTTCTCAAAACTAATGATAAATGCTAAGCATCAATATAATATCAAAAACTAAATTAATAGCTTAAACAGTAAGAAAATTATGAAGGAATAATGGAAGGAAAGTAGTAAGAGGGAGGTTTTATAAATCCTGTTGGTCTGGAGTTTGGGGATCAGCTCACAGAAGAGTACACAAATGTAGACTTACAAAGTTAGCAGTAACTGCCGACAGATCCTAATATGTTAAAGGTTGTAATCTTTTGAAAGAAGTTGGTTGGCTTTCCTGTTGGCCCTCCTATCAACTTTAACCTCCAACCTTCTCCGGCATGTATCACTACAAATAAAACTGCTGAGGTTTGACAAGAGGATATAAAGTCACTAGGCCATCGCACAGAGATCTCTACATGATTTTCTTTAACCTTAAGCTTAAATGAACACTGCTTTAAGTCAGGGTTTTTAATAAGAAGTCATAAACACTCACTCATATCACTTTAGTTTTAATAATTACTGTTTTAACAGAGAAGAGAAGAAATATACATAGTAAATTATGTTTGACAACTGGAATTTGGTGGTTTTGTTATTGGTTGTCTTTGACCATTACATGAATTGCTGTTCTTCATTTTAATGTATACTTCTTCATGCAAGCTCCATATGATACTGATATAAACATGGCATTTGTGTACAGTGTTATAAATGAATTTTTAGCTCTTGATTAAGGCAAACCAGATGATGAAAATAACTTAGGTGTTTGTATTTACCAATGTGAGAATAATAATCTTTAAATCTATAGTGACCTATGATGATTTTGGTTTTTCTTTCTCTATAATTTTTTATGTGACTTTATACAATACCTTTTAATAATCTAGGAACTATGCAGGCCATACTTACTAAAAGTTTTTCTTTGCTATTCCACTCCTGAAAGCTGCCTGTGTAGTGTTTCCATTTTGCCAGGGAGTGGCCAACCACAGTATTAACTCTTGTGGAGTTCCTATTCTTAAGAGCAACCAATCTCTGAACATAGGCTGCACCTTACTGAAACTGTATTACAATCCTAAAATTATATTTCTTTCCCATTCAAAACCATACCAGTTTAAAATTAGGTTTTCTGTTTTGCAGCCTGTTGTTTCCATAACAAATTTTGTGGTGATGTATAATAATTCTGTTCATGGTTTTTGTTGCTTAGATTGTCATTATTTACACTCACCCATATGTTTTTTCAGAGTGACTACTTTACGGGTTGTATAAGCAATCTCTTCTTTCCTTCCTTTCCATGCCCAAATTCCGTTCCTTGTATGAACCATTCATATGTTCATCTCCTGACAGACCGTACTTTTTGTCAAAGTCCACTTTCAATGATTAGAAAAGTACCACTCTTTATTTGATGATGTATGTAGATCTTCCATTCTTAGTTATACTTTCTATCGCTTTTTAGGCTTTCTTCACAAACGTAACTACCAGATACTGGGGAACATGGTTTTTTTCTCTTTTTCTAAATACTTTGCAGTACGCTAGTCAGGTCTCAACAGGCCACGCATCTTGCCTTTCTGCTGATTCCACTTTGCTAAAACATTTTATTTGGTTTTCATTTATCTTTAATTTATTAAATATAAGCTTATTACATAAACGCTTACTGTTGTAGATGCAGTACGCTATTGTCTGAAATTTGGGCCTCTGTTTTTCATCTGCGCTTGGACTGTATCTAAGTGATCCATAGAAAGTAGTTAAGGAAAACAAGCCATTTGTATGTCAGTTTATATTCATTATATATGCTGGAAAACTGCTAGGCATTTACAAGTTGTAAGAGAGAAATACTGATCTACACACTTATCCTGCTGGAATGCATAGCAGACTTCACTTAGATTTCTGGTGCTACCTGTACTCTGGGAAACAGTGGATGTTGCTGTTTGTCAGTCTGTACAGTATGTAGATTTTGGAAGTTATTTATTCCTGGAAGATTAAGGGCTGATTGAAGTGGGATAAGGAGAAGCTTTTAAAAAGCTAAATGCAGTTTAGTTCTTTCTTTCTCCCAGCAGGACCGTAGACTGCATGATTTAATATCATATCAAGAGGAGTTTAATTTAGCTGAAAATGTGTTCTGAGAGAATTTGGTCACACCACGCCTTTCACCCTGTGAGAATCTGTCCATCCCTGATTTTGAGTATAAAGAGAGTACTAATCTTCAGGTGATACTACGTCTATTTTCCTCTGCAAGTGAGAACAATCAGCGAGATGTCAGTCTGTGTTCCTTTACCATTCCACTTAGCATTTAACCCCCACCATCTTCAAAAAGTAGGCAGGAAGCTAACTAGAAAGGTACGGGTGACTTCTACCTGAGGAGACAGGTACGATGAGTTAGATAATTGGTTAAAATATTAATACATTAAAGCAAAAACTCTTGACTTCTAAGTTTCTTTCCTCTTTGAGTCCACCTACATTACAGTCTGAAGACTCTAATATAGTGCACCAGCAAAGCCAGAGTATAAAAAAAATAGCTTTCATGTGTTAAAGTTTTAGCTGGTGCTAGCAGAGATTTCTGACACGTTTTATGTAAACAGTACCAGCTACCACATTGCTTATCAAAGCGCCTAGGAAAATGGTTTCTGCTTCTGAAAGTTACAGGATGGTCCCAACAGACAAGGGCACCAACATCTGTCATGGCGCTATGAGAGGATTACCCATTGTATTAAGCTGTTACACTTAGTCACTGGAAACTGCTGTCTGGGCACTTTCAGTGTAAGAATGTATTTGTGGTGGAAAAATTACTATAATCTCAGCATACTCAGTTAAGACTTCAGTATCATCCTCAAGTAATAATGTATGTAGAAGTGGCAGAACAGAAATATGAGTATAAAGTTATTAATTGAGGGGGATTAAGATAGCATGTGATATCCATAGGAGATGTTCAGAGAGCTTTGTAATGGGTACAATAGCAATGATTAGAAGAAGGAATGCTGATCCCTTCATGCATGAAATAGTTTATCCCACTATGGAGCCCAGGAAACTAATAAAGCTTCTGGGGACCAAAGCCATAGAAGCTTATTTTGACCAGATTAAGACATTTTATAGAAATGCTTGACTTTTTTTCTTCTGTTTTGCATGACTTAGGGAATGGGGAAATGAGCAGTTACATCAGAAAAGGCAAACAGTAAAAAGAATTATTTTAGAGTTACTCTTATCACAGTAGATCAATGAATATCCATGCCTTTTAAAAAAATGGAAATTTTAACCATGTTTAAAAATATGAAAATAGTTAAATTTACTTTTTTCATTTTTTACAATGAATTTTAGTGACTCAGAAATGCCAGTGATTTGGGATATGTGAGCATAAATTAATCTGATACTGATTAGAAACCTGGAAATAGATCAGCAGAATGTAAAGCAGCTATTGCACATATGTCTTAATAACGTCTGTAAATGTTTCTACATGAAACACACACATGAGGATTACAAAGATTCTTGTTTTTCAATATGTTTATACCATTTCAATATATTCATTTCTAGAAATGCTGTTCTATATTTCTCTATCAAAAAAGCTTTTAAGAAAAGTAAATGCCATAAATATAACTTGCGATAGTAGACAATATATAAACACTTCCACATTTTTTGTATGTATACGATGCGTTTTTTCTTTCAAGCCACAGTTACCAAAAATTCACTGTGTAAATCTCATTATGTTGTTTGTTTCAGAACGAAAAAAATATAATGCGCTGTATAATTTAAAACGTCACCAGTGAGTTGCTGATATTTTCCATTGGATGTGAATACCAAGTTGATGTTCAAACAGTTTTTAATAAGGAGATAGTATTTGTTTTAACCTATCAATATATAATTCCTCAATATTACTGCCACATAATTGCTTTATCCCAGAAGAATGTGAAATCTGCTGACAAACTGAAAGGTCGAAAGCAAACTTTAGTGGGAGCTAAAGGTCCCAATTTCTGTTCCATGTCCTAAAATTAGTAAAGAAAATTAACTCTTCAGTGTTAATAAAGAAGTTTGAGAAGAAATTGGAACAGGAATCAACTTTACTGCTTTCCCTGCTTTATATTACAATTCTAAGGAAATCACTATCTGCTGAAATTTAATATGGTTCAGTATTCATTATCGAAGTTTTCATAGGATTTAACTGAACTTCATCCCAACTAATGAGTCATTTTGTGAGATAAGTTGATGTCGTATCTGCTGTTTTCATGGAAAAAAATGCAGGCAACAATCCTGATACCTTTTGCAGGTGTACCCATCTTTTTATACTTAGGGCAAACTTGCACCACACAAAGACTAAATTTCAGGCTTTCAACATAAATGTTTCCAAGGATTTTTAAGTAGAGTTAAATAGAGGTACAAACATGTTATCAACATGTAGCAATGAATAACTGTATTAAATCATATATTAAAAACATGCAAGCATTGTTTTGGGTTAAATTATTTTATGCAAATAATTATCACATATTGGCATTTATTTACCAATAAATAATTAAATTTTCATTGTCTCCTTAATTCAAAAGTGGAAAGCCTCTTGCAGCCTGTGGGCCAAGGGATAAAAGCACAGATATAGGCAAAAAAAAACGAAAACATAATTGTCCTCACACAGTCATAGTTTTCATGTCTCACACTTTCCCCCCGCCCCCCCATGGTTAATGGCAGGAGGAGTAATTTAACTGAGTTTTTAATGCTCTTTTTGAGGTAAAGAAGCTCCACCTTCAAATATTATCCTTAGTGCTAGGTAATCCAGTTTCTTAAAGAGCAAGTCTGCAGATAAAGAAATAGAAATAATTATGAAGAGAAGAAAAACTTTATAACATGATAAAAAAAAATCCTTTCCCTACTGTTGTTTAACAATGACTTTTGAAATACAGCACTTCTAATTTAGCGTTACATGATAAATAATTAAACTACGGAGCTTGCTGTTATTGTGTTATTGAGTCTCAACATTTACAAAAAACGTGAGGAGCATTTAAACATAATTTTATACCTATTTATGATAACAAAAAAGATTGCTCTTAGACAAGATGAGATATAAATACTTATAAGATGTAAAAGACTTTTCAAAGAAATGTCTAATTGCCTTGAATTAAAAAGATATTGAAAAGATATCTGGGAGATTGTATTTTGGGGGTTTTGTTTTGTTATGTTTTTGTTGTTGTTGTTGTTTTTGAAGCAGAATATTACTATCCAGAATGAAAGACAAAATTTGGAACAGTTCATTTGGTATTTTATATCATTGTCTTCTTCAGTTTGATGATACAGTCATTTTTATTATGTGAATATGCTTTTTAAAAATACATTATGTCTTTCCTCTAAGCAATATGAATTATGAGTAAAATCTCAACCTTGCTTTTATATTTCATGTTTGGAGATGTTCTGTTAGTGTATGAAGTGGCTTTGGAATGAACTATTTCCCTGCTTTATTACACATCATCTTAGTTAGCGTTTACTACATGTATTGAAACTACACCTAGAAAGCCTAATAATGTGCTAGAAATGGCTGTAGAACAGAACAAGAGATACTTTATACTACAGAGTTTAATGTTCAAGTATAATACAAGAGTCAACAAATGTTTACACTGCAGTGCGGGGAGGCAATAAGATAATATTGGTCAGCATAATATGCACTGATCTGAGTACATCAGCAGCCTGCTAAATTTTTCATGTGTTTTGACAGATGAGAAATTTAGAGGAAAATAACAAATTGCTTTTGTTAATGCTTTTTGAGAATTATTTCTAACCTTGAGAGGCAATTGGGGATAAAGGATAAAGGTGCTTTGCCAATTCAATGTGGGATTTGACAGTTTGCTAGTGAATGGAGAGAGATGATAGAACCATGAAAGGCATATACATCTTCCTCTGTAGTGGGTCTTCCACTTTCCAAGGACAAAGGAAGAAATGACATACTTAAATAGTCACACAATTTTTTTGCAAAATTGTTTTGGTTGGAGTTGAGCAGAGCAGACTGCACTGATCAAGTTCATAGAAAGGTATTTTGCTGCAATACAGAGAAGAAATGAGCACTTTTAAGGGAATCTCATCTTTGTAGATGAAATGAGAAAGTAGGAAATAAAGATACCCTGAAGAAAGAATTAGCCAGATTTGAACATGCCAGATATGAGGAGCTCCAGAGAGAACTCCAAATGGAGACTGATGCGAGGGCTGTAGGTGCTTTTAATGGATGAGATGATCATATTGACCATAATGATTAAGAAAGAAGGGTGAGAAGAATAAAGACTGAAAAGCTCCATTTATCTATGATGGTAATTATCTAGTAATGAAATACATAGAATAAGTTGTCAGGGTACAGGCATTGTCATTGGTTTGAGCTTTTGTGAGACAGACCTAGGGTAAAGTGGATCTCATCTGTCATCCCATATGTTATTGACTTGTGCACCATGAAAGGAGGAGGACCCAAGTGTGACTTTGAGAGATCCATTATGATTCTAGGTCCGTATGTCCTTGTTGTACCTTTACCAGCAGTGAAGTTTCCACTGCTTCTGGTTTCTGAATACAGAACACATGCTCATAATGAGTTAGCTCCTGGAGCGCTTGGGACCCGCATCCCAAATGGGGTGCTTCAGCAGAGAGAGACACATCTTCAAGCGCTCTTGTGACGTTCTCGAGTTCATAGTGCAAGATTTTACTCGTAAATGCAAGGCAAATCTGGATTTAAGAAGACCTTTTGCAATGCACTGAATCAGTAAGTTAGGTATACTCACTGAGGTTGCACTTAAAGTTTCTAAGATTCTCCTACATAAGATTTAGAGAGGCTAAGCTCAAAGCCCTTGGGAATTCCCATGAAAACCTGTAGAATAGTTCTGGAAAATGCTCTGTAAGACATGCAAGTCTAAAATAAAACCCTGAGATCCCAAATATCTAGCAGTGGGAAACCCACTTTCTGACTGAAGACTTTCAGAAGCAGTGGGCTCCCATTTGTGCTTGTGGAATCCAGACTAAAGCAATGTGTCAAGTCCAGTGGAGGTTTGCACGTGCTTCTGCTTCCGTTACAGTTGATACTGGCTTTTTTAATTCAAGTCATAGAAGTCCGGTGGTTCGCATGTATGGAAAACCCAGTCAGGCAACAGTTGCCAAAAATAATTGAATGGCATACCTTTGTTAATGAGATAGTTTAATGTGATTCATTGTTAATTTGGAGCAACTCTTCTGTTGCATATCCAAACTGTGACTGAGATACCATCCTGAACTGCAACCTGTTGATTGGTAAATTTATGAGCCTGGAGTCTTATGCTGGGCATAGGAAATGCAAAAGTAGCAAGAGAAATGTTCTACCAAAACCATACTGACTATAGCCAGAATTGGAAGGTAATTGTCTTCTATGAGAGATCTGGTCTGCAGGTAACAAGTCTTTGTGTTTACCATCCTACATTACAAGTATTGGTTTTGTTCTTTTCCCCACCCCCACAACGGTAGTATTAGAAGATTGTATTATTTACATTGACAGGGGAACACTGATCTCCCATTTGAGAGGGTTCTTGTTTTTATTTGAGTGGTTTTGATCTAAATCATGCTACTGTTTAACTCAGGCCTGAAGACAGAGTGAGGCTCTGCAGTAGAGAATAGCTAAGAAAACAATCACTTTGAGATTAAATGAGAGAAATCTGATTTCAGAAACTCATGGAACCTTCAAAAATAAAGAGACAGCGAAGGCAGTACAAGCAGCTTTACGTTACATTTCTGCTGTTACTCCTACTACTTGATCCCCTTGGTTTGCTGCATTCATAACAAAGACTGCCCAAGCTTAAGACTCATGGACTTTATGAATGTGCACTTCTGCATATGGAAACAATTTTTCGGGGACCACAGTGCATTCATCTGAGTTATAATGCTTTACAGGTCAATAGTTGGTATATGATGTTACAGGACAATGCAAATTCCATTGACCTCATCAAATTCTGTATAAGAACATGTCAGGCATAATCTCAGAGAGAGTTAGTAACAGGTTTTCATTGTTGCCACAGGAGAAGATACATAATGCCTTTGTTTGTCCTTACTAGCACACTCAGGTTTATACAGTTTCTTGGTTCTTTTTGTTCTTTGATAGAATTTTTTAACTCATCATGACACAAACGTCTTGATATTATAAACTCTATGGGTTTAATATTGCTGCTTCTTGACCAAAAAGTTCTATTAACTTGTTCTCAGGTCAAGAAGATACTTAAAAGTGGTTTTAAAAATGAAAAGGACATGTTGGCTCTGTCATGTAGACTGATCACTGCAACTTTTCTCTTGGATTTTCTTAGAACTATTTCCAGCTTTTAAATAGGTATATATCCTTAATGTACTTTAGAGCTTCAATTCTTAAATTTCTTTTTCTAAATATGTACAATGGGGAAAAAAATTACCACTTTTTAAGTTGGAAAAAATGACTTCTGATTTTATGACAACATTCAGCTGGACATGACTTCTACTCTGAAAAGTTCATGCTGTTAATACAATGGAAGAGCAAAATAACCTGCAAAAATGCTTACAGATCAGCATTCTTAAATACAAACTCAGAACATAAGGTATTATATTGTGCAAGTAATGAAAATAAAATAAGGAAACAATTGGGGAAGGAAGAGAAGGTAGAGAAAAAGGAAAGTATTGGGGTGGTGAATATATGCATTTTTGTTTCTATCGTCAACATGAATTTAAACCAATCCTACTACAAAACTTGGAGTGAGTATGTGTGTGTTGTGAAAGCAAGTCAGTCTCTTTACATTGTCGTGGTTTCAGCCCAGCCGGTAACAAAGGACCACGCAGCCGCTCGCTCACTCCTCCGCTCCCCTCCGGTGGGATGGGGAGGAGACGGAGGAGAGAAAAAGAAAAAGAAAGTGGAACCTCGAGGGTTGAGATAAAGGCAGTTTACTGGGACAAACACAAAAAGATTACAACAACAACAACGGCACTAATGAAAAAGTATACAAAAAGAGTGATGCACAGTGCAACTGCTCACCACCCGGGACCCGACGCTCCGCCACTTCCCCCACCGAAAACAGAGGCCATCCCCCCGGCCCGCTCCCCATTTATATACTGAGCATGATGGCACATGGTATGGAATGGCTCCTTGGCTAGTCCAGGTCAGCTGCCCTGGCTATGCCCCCACCTCCCAGGTTCCTGTAAAAATTAACTCTATCCCAGCTGAACCCAGGGCATTCAGTGTAATTGACTCCTGTGATCTGTATATACTGCAGTCTGGTATTTTATGTGTATTAATCTCTTCAGAAGAGGAAAAAACTGAGATTTTTTTTCAGAAGTTACCTTTCTCTTCATGCTTTGAGGTGATGCTTTCCAAAGTCCAAGTTTAAAGCTTAAGAACAATATTACTGTTAGTATTTCATTTGAATATGGAAGGAACAAGAAACACAGTTTTCACATGAAAAACAACTACACTTAACAGAACAAAGACAGATGTAACTTTTACTTGCCCTGCAGCCTGTGCAAGGTGTCTGAGGTAGAACAATAAATAGTATGGAAAATGACAATTCTCTAGATGAAATCATTGCTTTGCTAGAGACAGTGAGTAGTTAGCCACTGACCGCGTTGGGCTGTGATTTCACCTCCTCGTGTCAGTGCCTCCTAATGTAATCTTCCCTCCTTAGTGACAGCTTGTTTGCCAGGCTTGCCTTCAGAAGTACATAATGTTGTTCCTTAGAGATGGCTAGGAGTCTAGTAATTGAAAAGTTCACAAGAAACCTTTTAACACAAAATTCTAAAAATATCATAGGTGCTAGTAATGTATGTGCATACTCTGGGATTGGCTGTTACTCATGGTCAGAACTTCATATCGCAAATCAAATTCAACCTGATGATCTTGTGTTGCATACGCAAATCCTAAACTTTGTTTTAAAAGTTTTAAAAGAATTGTTTCGTTGGAGATACACTGTCTTGTAAACCAACTGACAAAATGTGGTTTCATAAATCCAAATTTTGGTGACACTGTAACTGAAGGAACTGTCAAAACCTGAAGGAAATTTATTTCAATCACTTCTGCAAACTATGAACACTCAAACGTGAAGTGCCCATGCATTATTTTGTTTGTCCTTTGCAAAAGACTGGATGTTTAATGCAAAAAATTGCATCATCAAATTTTAAATTTGAAATATTAATTTCATGAATTGTATGTATAACTTAAAGGTTACTATGGTAACATTAAGTCATGCATTTTTCAGATACTTTAAGTAATAGTTATGTAATGAACAGACTTGACTAATTATCAAAGTACTGTATGCAAAGTAGGTAAATTAATGTTACGACAATTTGTGGACCCAGTTCAGCATGCAATGATTGGTTTAAGTTCCTAACTGAAACTGTTTGCCTGTGATTTTTGTACTTAAGACATTTATATACATATAGTGGAATTTCTGAATGTAGCTATCAGAAGTGCTAATAGATACAATTTTACTAATTGTGTCTTTGAAACCTGTCGGTATGAAGATACAGTGTCCCTATTGTCATCATCTTTATTATATTGCCTAGTGGATGCAGCTCTTGGGTATGCATGTTTTAATGCATCTAGAGATTTTTAAAGTGTAGAGGAGGTGGATGTTTAATTATGAAGATGCAGAACGAACAGAATCAATTATGGAATAGGAAGCTGTAAGAAATGGTGAGCTCTATTTTTGTCCCTTCCAGGGTGCAACTGTTGCAGATTTATGTAGAAGAGGGGGGTTTCTTCTTAAGACATGTGAATACTCCATGTGCAGTTTTTAACCTGAAAGGCTAAACTGATTTTCTGTTTTAAAATCTGAAGTTACAGGAGATATAACTTCAAAGTGAATCAGAGCTATGTTTATCCCTCTTATATGTCAGAGTTTAAGTGCAATGTTTTATGTATACAGTCATCATGACAGTTAAAAAGGCTATAAAGAAAAGCAATTATATAATTGCTTTAAAGAATTAAGTAGCACGGATAAAGGCTTTTAGAAACTACAGAGCAGTTTTAATAATTATATCACCTGAAGTCAAGCTGCAAAATTATGTCCTAATTATTTGCAATGAGTAATTATCTATAAAGTTATAAGCTTTCAAAGATTTTATGAGAGAGTGGGGGAATTCTTTGATTATTTTTTTTTCCCCACACACTCTAAAACAACACCCCATCATTTTCTATTTTAGCAGTTTCCACAACTTAAACATTAAATTCTTATTGTTGCTTTCTGTTATATTAGTAGTGTGTGTTTTGCAATTCTAATCTTCACGTTTTTCTTTCTTTATCACCGAAGTAGGCCTTTTGAAGCCAGGGAATTTTTCATAGCAATATTGACAGTGTTCGCATTTGCATGATGACAGCCAAGGAATGGAGCAGTAATTTTTGAAATTGCAGAAGTATTTAGAACACTGATAAAAGCTGAAATATATTTTTGATGGATTGAAGTTAAGCATACATGATTTTTCCTGCTGTCAAAAGGCTCTGAATTTAGTGAATATTTGCCTGCTGTGAGAATGCAAGATTAACATCACAACCATCACCCGGGCACCCAAACCCTGCAATTTAATAGCTTTTTAGGTTCTTTCCTTTTTCTAAACAGCAATTAATCTCATTTTAGTACAATTTTCTCGTTTCTGAAGTCGCTCATTGAATCGCTGTTTTGTTCATATTTGGCTTCAGCTCCTCTGCATAGTCATTAAAGTCCCAATTAATGTCACCTTTAGCTGAAGAGTACTCATTTTTATTGAGAAAATGACAGTTGCTGCCATGAGTAGTGCAGTGTAATATACATTAATTGCCCTGTAACACTGGTAATTACGAGTTTTTCAAGCCTCTCAGTAAACTGTCATGCCTAGACAAGGCTGTGCTAAAATAGATTACTCATTAGGGAGACCTGTCCTGTTTTCTGGTGGGTTCTTAGTGTTGGTTTAAAAAAAATCTTGAGTTTGAACAAATAGTTGCCAAAAGCAATTTCCTACAACAACATGTCTGTGTTCAGTTTTCCAGCCATCACTTAAGCCTGCGGTCAGCAAACAGACAGGGTGCTGTGGACTCTAGAGATGTCAAGATTTCAATGTTTATTTAGGTGGATCACAAGAATAAGCATAGCAATTCATAATTCAGTGCTTCATATGGATGTTATTAAAGCTACCTTCTTCAGTGTTGTGTTTGTAACAGGTCTACCTGACATTTTAGAAGAGCAGTCAACATTATCAGTATTTTATGCTCCAAAAGACTTTAACACAGTACTACAGACTGTCCAGTGAGTTGGAATTACTAAATCCGTTCTCAAATAATTCTAATGTAGGAACAGCAGGGATTATGTTGTAGATTATGTGGAATAATTATTAGATCTTTCAGGAGCTGTATGGCATTGCAAAGTGTTTTGGTTTTGTTTTTTTTAAATTAGAAAAAGAAGGTGGAAAGAATTTGGTTAATATTGTGACCCCCTCTGAAAATGAGGCTTTAATACGTATATTGTTAGAAGACCCACCTGCTGATTGACTTGGGATACTGTGGGAAGCAAGTTCTTAATTTCAGAAGGAACATATTTCACTGCTTCCTCTTTCTGTCTCCCTCATATTTGGTGTTTGTTTTTAAGGACAAAATAGTCTCCTTTATAGCTCGTTGCGGCACTGAACTGACAAAAGAAAACCTTTGTTTTATCTTTGTTATAACACCTGCTTTAGGCAATCTGCTCTTCTGCGCTCTTTCTAAATGAATTTTGTCACAGCCTTCCATATTCTCTTGTGGTGATGAGCTAATGAAAGTAGATAGTACAATTTGTGCTGACCAGGTAGCAACTGCCAGCTTGCAGCTGAGGATAGTTTAAAGAAATAAATAAAATATAGCATTATATCACTGATTTATCCATTACATGACATTAATAGTGAGAAACCTTGGTGTGTTTATCTGTTTGTATTGGTGTGCATTTATCGAATTGTTTATGACAAGACTAATTGGGGTAATTGTAGACACTGAAATTACCTGTCAGCTATATGTAACCACACTCCCTTTCTTTCTGACAAATGATGACAACTGAGGGACCCCGTAGCATTACTCATGATGGCTTTTCGAGTGGTAATAAGGACAATAGGGGCCCTGGCTAATTTGACATGGACAGCCTTCACAACAAGAAGCCAGCTAAATGACTTGTCAGTAGGGGAAAGAAGTCAGAAAAGTAATGGAGTCCCCCATGGCGCTCTGACAGGGAGATGAGGCAATTTCAACGGAAAGTGAAAAGGCTTCAGTTTGTCAAGTATTTAGAACAATCAGAGAACAGCTAGAGGCTGGAACCTGACAATAAATTTGTGAACCATGGTAGCAGTTTCATATAGGTCAGTTATTTCATAATGGCTGTGAAGCTTTCAGAGGTTTCTGCTTTCGTAGCATACTTCACATCAGCCAACTGGTGCTTTGTCACCTTAAATTTGTGCTTCACTTTACACAGTAGGAATAATGGTTAAGGTTACAGAGGAACGGCAGTGTAAGACAGCATGATTCGCAGACACCAATCTGTTGAAAAATAAACAAAAATTTAGATAGTAATGGTGTGATTGCATCTATTACAAGCTAGCGGTGTTAACATGTTCTTTATGATTTTGGTCTGCACCCTTTTTATGGATAAGTGAAGTACTTTATTTCTCATGAACAAAACTAATAAAGCATAAGCCCCTGTTCCTATCCTTTCACCCTACTGTACATAGTTAGAATTTCTTAAGGTTCATTTCCTGCTGCTTGCTCTTGAAATGTATTCCAGTTCTACAGTTTTGACATCTATTGAGACACTGTAACTGATGACACAAAAGGAGAATTTGTGATATATTTTTTTTTTAGACTGCTCAGCAGAAGATGATGTTCTTAAGGATTTAAAAAAAAAACCCAAACCTTCCAGAATTAAATACCAGTTCTGTGTCCCACTGATAGTGGGTCTTTTTATCTGTGGCTTCATGAGACTGTTCGGTGGTTTGGGGTTTTTTTTATATATCAATGGCTCTTACCTATTTATTTGCATTGAGATAAAAAGTCAAAGTATGATTAAAGCATCACTTCAGTACTGTACTGTGCCTTCTGAATTCCTGACACAGGCTCCTGAATTCCTTAAAAGTGTTTATGGATTGAGCACAGATTTAGTGAGAAGTATCAACTTGTCCTTTTTGGCAGTGATTGTTTTGTTAGAAAATAGGATTGAATATATTCATTTCAATGTTTTGCTTATGGTCTGATTCCTTCATTTTACCAAATGTCCTGTTTCTTGCAGATTTTAAAGCTAGTGCAGCAACTGTTTTTTTGAGAACCGTGTGGATTCTAGCTTTTTTAATAAGTGCTTCAAGATGTCTCATTGCATGACCAACACATTTCTTGACCTGGTCTTACTAAATTTAGTTACATAAACATTTTCTCCCCGGTTCTTGCTCATTTAAATGTATAGCATAGAGTTTTCTCTCTTCTTAAAGGTCTTAGAATAGAAACTTTCTGTGCCATATTTAAAAAGTAAGACTGCTTTGTTGACATGAATCCTGCTCCCCCACCCCCATCCATAACCCTTTCATCATTTTTTTTCAGAGTTACGCTCTTACTCTTTGAGTCTCATCACTCAGATTTGAAGGAATCTTAATTTAGGCCAGCCAGGAACTTGGCCCTTGATTCCCGATACCTGAACATTTCAAAACTATATTGCATTTCTTGTGTTGTAGTGATTTCGTCAAGGAAGTATCTTGGTAAATTGAAGGAGCTTGTCATTCTGCAAGCTGGGCCGTTGAGTCTGAGGTTATAAATGTAGTTCCCCTCTCCACAAAAAAAAAAAACCAAAAACCCCTATGAAGTGATCATTTAAACATGGTATGTCCACACCTGAATCTCCTTTATTCTGGTTGCCTGTCCTGCACATGTTCATCTAAGTTTGCCAAATATTCTACCTAGTTATTTTCTAAGATGTTTCTCCAGCAGAACTAAAGAAATTATCAACATGTGCTAAAGTGTCTATTAATACATGACTCCATGGCTGGTGTCACCACCACAGTTCTGGGTTTTTCGATAATGAGATGGCCTACGTGGCACCAGGCTTGCTGGCGTCAGATGAGATTCACTTTTCTCAAAGGGGGAAGAGGGTCTTTGCTCACAGGCTAGTGGGGCTCATTGACAGAGCTTGAAACTAAACTTAAAGTGGGAGGGGGATAATATCAGGCTTGCCTGTGACAAGCTGTGGGATGACATGCCAAGGTTAGAGGGCCAGGGTGCTAGCCAGGGCCCTCAGCCTGTTGCTCTGAGAAGTGCTGGCTACACTGCAGCACCCTTGAAGTCTTACAGAGCTGAGCCAGGGGCTCCTGAGGTAATAGGAGCCAAGGAAACGACAGTGAAATACCTCAAAGGGATTCAGGGGTGTTCCTCTAAGAAGGTGGCACGGCTGACAGTGCAGCTGAAGTGCCTCTACACCAATGCGTGCAGCGTGGGCGACAAACAGGAGGAGTTGGAAGCCACCGTGCTGCTAGAAAGCTACAACCTAGTTGCCGTTACTGAAACTTGGTGGGACAAATCCTGTGACTAGAGTGCGGCTATCGATGGCTACAGGCTGTTCAGAAAGGACAGGTGAGGAAGGAGGGGCAGAGGCGTTGCCCTCTACATCAACAAATGGATAGAGTGTGAAGAGCTGTCTCTGAAGAATAGCCACAAGCAGGTTGAAAGCTTATGGGTAAGAATCAGGGCCCAAGGCGACAAAGGGAACCTTGTGGTTGGTGTTTACTACAGGCCTCCCGATCAAGGGGAGCCTATTGACGAAGCCTTACTCCCACCTGCAGGAGGCATCACGTTCGCAGGCTCTCGTCCTGCTGGGGGACTTCAACCACCCCAACATCTGCTGGAAAAGTAGCACAGCGAGCTATAGGCAATCCAGGAGACTCCTGGAATGGACTGAGGATAACTTCTCAAGCCAGGTAATAGACAGCCCTACCAGAGGGGATGCGATACTGGACCTGTGGGTCACCAATGCAAGTGAGCTAATCAGTGACGTCAAGATTGGGGGCAGCCTGGGCTGCAGTGATCATGCACTGGTGGAGTTTGCAGTCCTGAGGGATCTCAGTCAGGTGAAGAGTAAAGTCGGGACCCTGAATTTTAGGAAAGCAAAATTCCAGCTCTTCAAGGAGTTAGTCAATAGGACCCTCCTGGGAAACTGCCCTGGGGAACAAGGGAACAGAACAGAGCTGGCAGATCTTTAAGGACACTTTCCATAGAGTGCAAGAGCTCTCAATCCCCAGGTGTAAGAAATCAGGAAAGGAAGGCAAGAGACCAGTGTGGATGAGTCAAGACCTGCTGGTCAAATTGAAGGGCAAGAGGGAAATGCACAGGCAGCAGAAACAGGGACAGGTGTCCTGGGAAGAGCATAGGGACGCTGCCTGGTTGTGTAGGATGGGGTCAGGAAGGCCAAGGCACAGCTGGAGCTAAACTTGGCAAGGGATGCAAAGAATAATACGGGCTTCTATAGGTATATCAGCCAGAAAAGGGAGGTCAAAGAAAGTGCAGCAAGACTGGCAAACTGGTAACAGACAAGGAGAAGGCTGAGGTACTCAACAACTTTTTTGCCTCAGTCTTCACTAGCAATCTCTCTTCCCACACCTCTCAAGTGGATGGACTGCAAGACAGGGACTGGAGGAGCAAAGTCCCTCCCACTGTAAGAGAAGATCAGGTTCGTGACCACCTGAGGAACCTGAATATACAGAAATCAGAGGGACCTGACGAGATGTTTCCCAGAGTCCTGAGGGAATTGGCTGATGTAGTTGCCAAGCCACTCTCCATATTTGAAAAGTCATGGCAGTCAGGTGAAGTCCCCCGTGACTGGAAAAAAGAAAACATTGCACCCATTTTAAAAAGGGTAAAAAGGAGAACCCTGGGAACTACCAATCTGTCAGCCTCACCTCTGTGCCTGAGAAGATCATAGAACGGATCCTCCTAGAAGCTATGCTAAGGCACGTGGAGGACAGGGAGGTGGTTTGAGACAGCCAGCATGGCTTCACCAAGGGTAAGTCCTGCCTCACCAACCTAGTGGCCTTCTGTGATGGAGTGACTACATCAGTGGACAAGGGAAGAGCTATGGATGTCACCTATCTGGACCTCTGTAAGGCCTTTGACATGGTCCCCCACAACATCCTTCTCTCTAAATTGGAGAGATACATATTTGATGGATGGACGGTTCAGTGGATGAGGAATTGGTTGGATGGTCACATCCAGAGGGTAGTGGTCAACAACTCAGTGTCCAGATGGCTATCGGTGACAAGTGGTGTCCCTCAGGGGTCTGTATTGGGATCAGTACTGTTTAGTATCTTCATCAGTGACATAGACAGTGGGATCGAGTGCACTCTCAGCAAGTTTTCAGATGACACCAAGCTGAGTGGTGCATTTAACATGCCTGAGGGATGGGATGCCATCCAGAGGGACCTAGACAAGCTCGAGAAGTGGGTTTGTGTGAACCTTATGAGGTTCAACAAGTGCAGAGTCCTGCACCTGGGTTGGGGCAACCTGCGGTGTCAATACAGGCTGGGGGTGAAGGGATTGAGAACAGCCCTGCCAAGAAAGACTTGGGGCTACTGGTGGATGAAAAGCTGGACATGAGCCGACAACGTGCACTCGCAGCCCAGGCGGCCAGCCGTATCCTGGGCTGCATCAAAAGCAGCGTGGCCAGCAGGTGGAGGGGGGTGATTCTGCCCCTCTGCTCCGCTCTGGTGAGACCCCACGTGCAGTACTGCGCCCAGCTCTGGAGCCCTCAGCACAGGAAAGACACGGGCCGGTTGGAGCAGGTCCAGCGGAGGCCACAAAAATGATCAGGGGGCTGGAGCACCTCTCCTAAAGGAAAGGCTGAGAGAGTTGCGGTTGTTCAGCCTGGAGAAGAGAAGGCTCTGAGCAACCTGATCACATTGAAGATGTCCCTGCTTATTGCAGAGGGGGTGGACTAGATGACCTTTAAAGGTCCCTGCCAACCCAGACTATTCTGTGATTCTATGATTCTATGCATATAATTGTTTCATTGCTAGAAACTGCCTTCAATACTTCACTGACTTTGTTAGTTCATCTTATCTCACCTTAGCTTTCCAAGAGATCTTTTCAGGATGGGAGCTGGTTTTTATCACCTCTTCTTCCTCCCTCTCTACCTCCATATGCCCTAATGTGCTTTGGTGCTTAAGTATTGTTATCCAGACCTTGATCAAAACGAAAAGCCTATGTAGTCTATTTTCACTCTCTGCTGTCTGCAATCCAGCTGCACAACTGCTGAAGTCAACAGTGGCATCCAAATGGTTGAAATTCTAGCTACATTTATTTCTTTACTTTCTTTACATATTTAAATTAAACAAGATTTTTATTAATTGCTAAATACAAAATTATCTGAAAAGAGCAAATATAAAAAATATAGACATATCATTAATTCATAGCAAAATACAGGCAAATTCAAACCTGGCAAAGGAAAGGCAGGCATGGCCCACATTCTTTTTAATGCATGCTATGCAAATTCTGGATGTTGTCTTATAGCTCGCTATTTTGTTTGGAAACTGTGTTTTTCCAGTGGATAAAAGATCATTTGTTATTATATTCTTTTCCATTTTGTGACTTATTGCTTGAAAAACAATAACTTAATAAAAAAATCAACACCTAAAGAAAGATTAAGAAGGGAATCGAAATTAACTGTTTAGTGTTTAGGCAAATCTCTTTCTTTGAAAGTATCTTAAATGGGTGGTATTTCAATGGTACCAGGAGTTTGCGAGACTGTTTCACAATGTAGTGGTGATACCTTGATCTTCCAATGTTGCTGGTTGAAAATTGCCCCTCATAACACCTTTTATATCTTTCCTTCAATAAGAGATTTCATTACTAAGTTTGATTTAGGAGGTATTTTCAGTGCTTTTACCACATTTAGTTACTGGTCTTGGAGGAAGAGGACTTATTCATTTTTTATTTTTTTCAAGGCAAATGCCTATTTTATTTATTGCAGAAGATATTAGAGCTTTGGAGGACTGACAGAAGTTATGCCTTGTGGGAAGAAGCATCTATTTGTAAAAGAATGAGGACAAGTTAGTTATGATTGAGGAAATAGAAGAATATTTCTTTATGCAGTGGTTTAATTTAACTAAACTTTTATAAAAATCACAGACTTAAAAAAAAATCATGACAGGACATTCCTTATAGAAGTTGTATCAAGACTAAACTGAATAATATTTGTGGCAACTTGAATTCAATAATTTTACTCTTTAATAAAAGTAAAAAGGAAAATGCTGAGTAAATTCTGAAAGGCATTAAATAAATATATCAAAGTTTTGCATCTAACCTGACTTAAACAATGGAGACTATTTTCCATTACCAGACCTTTGAATACTTGCCAAGTTTCTGTATTGCTATGTACTTATGACTTGTCATAAATACTTTTGTTATATAATGGTGCATAGGTCTACTGTTAGTATATTCCAAAATGTGACATAAAATCAGTGCAGAAAATATTTAAATGGTGCTTTACTTTTTTTTTTTTTTTTTTTTTTTTCATTTAAATTTATGCAGGAATAGTACAAATCTGTTTCTTTAATACCTGTCTCAGTCTGACTAAAGTATAACCAATACAGCCAATGACAATCTCAATTTCTGTATTGAGCATTCCTGGAATAGAAATGCTGAACAGAATAATATTTACCAAAACTGCAAACAGGTCTTTGCATATCAATTATATTTCTATTGCAGGAGATACTGCTGCATGGGTTTAGGGCATGTCCATGTCATAATTCTGGGTTTGCTTAAATATTAAGTCTTCTGCAAATATAAAATTCTTTCCACCTATACTCTGTCCATTACTTTGAATTCATGAAATTATAGTGAATAATAGCAGATTATAGTTCTCATGGCTACTAAAGCAGATTTTTCTAAGTTCACAGCCATTAGGAAAATGTCCTGCTCTGTCCTATTCCTTTATTAAGTCATAGAAGGAAATGTTTTTGCAGAAGTACAATACTATGTTCAATTCATAAATGCAGAGCTCCCTTATACAAAAAAATATATTTAAGACCTTTTATGCAGTGTAATGCTAACTGCCCATTCTACATTCCTGCAATGGATTTACTTTATTTGTTTTATGTATTTTATTACAATATTATTGTATTTATTTATTACACTGCCTGTGTCATTAGCAGGTATAAATAAGTGATGAAAAATCTAGGGTAGTATGTAGGTTGAAATATCAGTAGCTTTACACAGAGAAGAAGTAAATATATTTAGGTGTGATTAAACTACATATAACCAATGCTTCATATGTTTTCACTAACAATTTTAATTGCAGAAGAAATTAGAATTGTGTGAACTGCACTTGTCCAATGTGTAGTCTTAATATCCTCTCAACCATCTATTCCAATAAATACAATAAATTTCATTATCTTTCTCAGCATGTTCTTTCCTTTCTCTGAAAACTAAGGAAATAGGTTGACCATGAATTTAATAGACACTGGGACTCTAAAATCAGGAGAAGCTTCTTCCAGAATAAAGGAAAAAGCAAAAGTCACTTTTCCTGTCTGGACATCCAGTCGGAGATGGATATTAACCTAACATGTTCCATGCTTGAGTATCAAAAAGAGATAGTCTTTTTTAGTGGAAGGTAGTTTAACTTTTCTATTTCCTCTTTTTAGTTTCTTTAACCTAGTATTGTCTTTGACTCATCCAAGTTGAGCAGTTTATTTCCTACTCAAGCTTCCATCTAAGTCTAAAAACGGGAAATGCAAGGGATAAGCATATGTATGCGAAAAGCTGTAGTTAGCTAATTATTTCATAACTAATTGAGATGGAAGAAATATATGTATATATGTAGATGCATTTATTGTTCCTGCATAATTGTAAAACCGTAGTAAGTGAAAATCTGCATGGGTATTACAAGCATCATCATTTTATTATCAGATGTAAAATCTCAACACTGACCTGAGATGCTGGTAGTAATTAGTAACTGGATCACTAGGTCTCTCTGTCAATTTTACTGTACACTTGATCATTCCATGATAACCAAAAAGGGTGGATGGATTTTGGTTTATGGAGAGTCCAGATTCATATGTAATGTCTAGAGTGACAAGTACCAGTAAAAGATGACATGAAATAAATTAACCTGGTTAAATGATGGCATCTGTGAAAAGTCTGTCCTAGTTACTGTATGTAGGGTTAAACTGGCATTCCAGCTGCTGGCAAAGCTTGTTACTCTGATAATTGGAAATAATCAATACAGGAACTATTGGAAATAATTAACTGCATTTAGGAATATTATTGATGACCAAAATACCATTTGCTATTTTTATTGCATTTTATTGTATTTAGCTTGTAATTTAACTACCTTCTAATTAGTTTTAACTTAGCTCAATTGGAAGTAGTAAAACCTACTTATCTAATAAGTGACACATGTCATAAAGAAATATACAACCTCCTCATTTCCCCTAGGTCAGTCATCCATGAACTAATTAACTGAATTTTTGTTTCCCCAGTTTTCTGAAGAAAAGCAATACAATTGAATTTGTCTTTTTCCTCCTCCCCAAAGCAAAACACAGAAACAAGCTTTTTTTTTTCCCTAGCTGCATTCTTAACTGTTAAAATATCCTAAAGCACTCGATCACGTTGCATTTTAATTTCCAAGCCATGTGTTGTATTAGTGAAGCGCACATGTTACTGATTTGAGCTGAAAGTTCTCAGTCTGTTTAGCAGAACACCAGGCTGGCACGAACAAGGTCCTTGCTAGGTCAAAGGCCTGAAGTTGACATCTTTCTTAAATCTTACTTTTGTGAAAACTAGAAGCACAGGTCAGGGCAGCTAGCTGATGGCATTGCCTCTTGCAACCACTGATTAGATTAGCTCAACATTTATCAACTACACAGAGACTAACACTTAACCTTTTAACTGAAGAGTTTTGATGTATCCTTATTTTTTAATGAGGGTGTTATTGTCCCAAAGTGTCCCTTAAAACTTTAGTGCAGGTTTTTTCTTCCATTTAGCTGACTAACAGGCTTTAAATGCTTTATAATTCAAAGTGCAGTGTTTATAATTGTGCTTTGTTTTGAGGGCAGAGATCGAGTAATTTTGCTCTAGGACAATTTATTCTAAATATTATTATCATATCTGTTCAATTCTACGATTTTACTTGTATCTGTTCCATTAATCTAGATATCAAGATGTAATTTATAGCTAGCTTGAGTACTAGCTGATTTTTATCCTAAATCATTAACTGAGAAATATTTACAATTGAAGTTTTCCTTAGAAAAGATGCAGTAACTTACAGCTTTGAATTTACCTAATTATCTGTTACTCTTTCTGAGTATGGAGCCTGACCACCTGAGTTTTGAAAACTAATTCACATCTCTACAGGGAGCAAAGTTGCCCGTGATTCCACATCTAGCAGGCTGGATTGAAGGTTTTCCTTCTCTGTTGGAATTTGGGGCCTATAAGGGATATATTTTGTCACTTACAAGTGTGGGCGTTACAAAAGACTCCAAAACATACTGCCACCAGAGACCTAAAATAATCCTGAATTTACAGACTGTTTGGAAGAGTTGCAGCTCTTGCTATGAGAAACCAGCAGGCAGGTAACAAAACACCAGGAGCGTGGCAAATGCAGGATTGCACTATTTCTACACAGGCAACACCAAGATCTCAGTGCCGTACCGAGGTGAGCCGCAGGTGGCTGGGGACTGTAGTCACCACAGATCTGAATCGGGGTCTTCCGAGTCCCAGGAGGGGCTGAAACAGATTGCAGCAGTGGCAAACCGTGACCTAACACTGGGGTATCAACAATCTAGATATAAAGAAAACTGAAATAACATTGTGAGTATTCCCTAGTATAGTATCTATAGATAGTATGCTAGCAACAAGAGGAAATAAAAGCAATAGGTCACAAATCGAAAAGTTTTTCCGTACTGCTTTTACTTGGGAATGTTTCTATTCAGTAGTAGCATTAACTAACTTCTGTCCAATGTAGTTTAGTTTTGTAAATCCTGACAGCCAGGTCTTTTACCATGAGCAGCTGGGGACACAGCATCTATTACTGCCCTTTGACTCCATGTGTGTTACTTTTTATTGCAAAGGTCAGCTAGATACAGATTTCCTTAGGACCCCAGCATCAACAGCCTGAGTTAGGTGTGAGGGACTTGATTAGCACATGGGTGCGTGTGACCACATTTATATATAACCTACTGAAAATGCACTGTCAGCAATAAAGAGGACCATCGGTGGGCTAGAATAGTATCTGCTGCTTCTCCGGCTTAAAAAGAAGTATTAAAAAATCCAATGTGAATGATTACTGTCTCTCATTACCTCTGAAATATCTGGAATGGGAATTTCTACAAAGGGAGGGAGGCCCAGTTCAATAACAGCTTGGTTTGGAGGGTAGGTCTTTTTCATTACTAGCAGCATTCTTATCTCCTTCTTATGTTAATGTGATGTCAGTAAAGAAAGACTCAGGTATGTGAAAGTAAACTAGAAAATGTACTGCATGATTTCTATTTTGAAATGTGAGTTTGTAAACACCACAGAGAACACTAATGTTTCCTGGAAAGAAAAAAAAAAGGTGGGGAGAAATTCCTGCTTATGTGCTTCTGATTTCTTCCAACCAGTTTTGAGAAGCAGCAGTGTTTTCGGTCTGGTTTTCACCTGCCTTTAGGCTATGAACTTCAGCTCTGTGCCCTAACTCCAGCCTGGGTACTCTATGGCAGACTACCATATCCATACCTGTGAAAGCAAAATGTTCTTGTTATGGTCCTACTAGTAAAAACAGTGATCTTGGAGCAGGATTCCAATATCTGGGGGTGGAAGTGTAGCCTGACAGGAGTAACTGAACAGATCAAGACACAACTTAATACCAAACATAAAAGTTTCATTAATCTGGAAGAGAAACAGCAGAAGAGAGACTTGCATTTTTTATTGCTGAGTCTCATGTTATCTAGTCATACGTCAACAGTTTATTTTCCTGCTTAAATTAACCCTTTGATACAGCCAGAGGACTTAAAAAATGAGACCCTATTTTGAATCAGTCGTGTTGTTCAAAGCAAACTGTTTCCTAAAAACATTGTTTCCTAAAATTTAATTATATGCTCTTTAGAAAATGTTTAGACTTAGCACTCACTTCAGTCTCACTGTAGACTACAAAGTCAATTTGAATATCATTCATTATATTTGAAAGTGGTTATTTTATTGTTAGCAAGTGAAATGTAAAACAGACAACATGTTTAGGTTTAGTCAAATTGTGGTTAGTGGAAATTAATATACCACTCTCTAAATAAATTGAAGTAGTTTGAAACTGCCCAGATCCTGGAAATTAATAATCTTGTTCTATGAAAAACAAGCTCAGTATGATGAAAGCTGGGTTTAAAACCCATGGATATATTCTGTAGCTAACATAAAATGGTGGAGCTTCATTGTTGCCCCTGGAGCTATCTGGTCTCGTTTCAGAACACCAAGTGTAATGGTAAAGAAACATTACAATAGAAATTAGCTTCTATAAGATAACATTATTTTATCACATAGTAAGAAAACAAGACAAATTTACAGTGGTTTTAGTGTTTTACATTCATTCAGGAAAAAAAACCGGTTTGGTTGGATTTATTGATATATTAAAGTAACTCTTGTCTGCTTCTCAGCACTTCCCCTTGGTATCAGTTAATTTCTAAAAATACTTTAAAGATGGTAGGTTGTTGTCAGATTTATATTATTTTATATTATTTTACATTACGTTACATTATATTATATTGCTTCCTGTTCACAGAAACCACAAAAACTGTAACAGTAAATACGGTATTTTACCACTCTATATTATATCAACATTATTTTTAAGATTGTATTCTGTTTTTAGGAACAGCAACTTTCTTTTATTTACGGTAGGTAGGACAGTGGGCACATGCTTAATTCCAGCTGAATACATTAAATGGTTCTAGTGTGCACATGCCAAAAGGCGTATGGAGTTTTAATGTCTTTATATACTTCAGTATTTGTGGATAACCAACATGATAAGGTTGGAACTTTCAGAGATACTGGAGTTGAGAACATTTCATATTTCAACAATTTAGATTGTCCACTAATCTATCCTGTGAAACGAGGTGAGTATGTGTACCAAGTCTCAAGCTGGACTTCTCTTACAGTGAATATTTACTGACTTTGGTTTAATTGTATATTATTTAGAAGATATTGAACAGTCTTATACTTTCCTCCTTAAAGCAACTAAAGTATTAGCCTCCAAATTAAGCACTTTAGGTGCTCAGAAACTTTCCATAGAGGAAAAAAAAAGTGCAGTCTGCAGCACATCTTGTCTGTTTTGTCCCAATATATCCAACAGTAAGTGGGCTAAATATGAGCAAATACATTTTTCTCTAGGTACATCAGAGGTTAAACAGCTAGGAGAAAGCTATTTAAGCTTAAGGATAGTGATAGCACACAAAAACCATCTCTAGCCATTGGTAAAATCAGACTAACAAATTAAGAGTTTTGACCAGGAGAGTAATGAAGTTCCAAAGTAGTTTTCCAAACTGGTTAGTGAAAGCAAAAAACTATTTTGCAATGAACTTCAGTCAGTGTGTGAAAAGCAAAGAGTGGCTGTTCTTTTGCCAGGCTATAAAAATACCCATTTTAACAGTGCTTTACGTATTTTTTTATTCTTAAAAGTCAGTCATTCAGAAAATATGCAACTTTCTCTTTACTCAGCTCAATGTCTTGCTAAATTCAGCCTATCCTGTAATAAAAGTTGTGTTACAATATTCATGTTGATTTTGCACATATGAAATCAACTTCTACGCTGAAAATAAGTTGTACGATCTGTCTGGTTTACAAAACAAATAAAAATAAAAAATACCTCCAAACAAATAATTTGCATTCCTTTTATGCATTGTATTGAAGTCCTGATGAAACTAATTCTAAAAAGAAAGCATTTACCCTCATGGAATTCAGGTAAATCTCATGAAACTGTAATGAAAAGCAGTCACACTTTGCTCTGAGAAGGGCAAATTATTTGTATTTATCCTATACTTTTCCTTAATCAATTTAATAAATTTATACTTCATATTTCTGGGGGCGGGGAAGAACACAACTTATTCCTTTAACACAGATTGTCCAGAAGGGAAAATTTATGGATTAGAAAGCAGGGATGGTGCACAGAGTTGGTTGTAAAGTTACTCAAGTCTCACTACATTTGCCTTGTCATGAGGAAAAACAAAATCTAGCCAAGATTAATTTAGCACAGGGCATCCTATCGTGAGCATACTGTCTCTCACCTATATATACATATATATTCATGTATATGTAAACATCTGTATAACTATGCCCCTTTTTTATGTTACTACAGCAATACATAAATCATCAGGTTAGCTCTATCTCTGAGCTTATTCCCCAGGAATCCTTTCACATATAATTTATAAACAACCTTAAGTTAAAAGACAAGAGAGTGAAGTGCAAAATAAATATTGGGTTAAAGTTGTCTGGCTGAAAATGTTTCATTTGTTATGAAACTTGCCTCCAGTTTGGCGGGGGGGGGGGGGGGCTATTTTCTACTTTTTAGGTTTGGCTTGTTTTAATATATAGATCAGCCTTGGATTTCTGGAGGTCTAAAAGTGGATAGCATTGTTCATGGACAACAAAGTACTGCTAATAATAATTTTTTGCTGTCTTTTAACATTTCCTGTCAGCTGAGCCATTAAAGTTCAGCCATTAAAGTAGACCTCTCAGAAGATATATGCATGCCTGAGTGTATTAACAAAGATAAGCAAGTACTAAAAATCTGAAAAGCTTCATCAGATTGCAGTGGAGACAAATACGTTTATGCCAAAACATTCCTTTTGGTTATCAGATATCAAAATGACCTATTTATTTGATTTCTTATAGTATTCTTTCCTTTATTTAAAAATAATAATTGTCACTCCAGAAAATTTGTTTAGGAACTTTTTGTTAGCTATTGGGGGTGGTTTTGGACAGAGAAGAAAATTTTCATCAGTTTCAACATTCCAGCTACAAAAGTCAAAGTGAAATGTCTGCTTCAGTTCAGCTGAGAATATATCAATTATTTGGGTGAACTCAAAATGTTTTCTTTCATGTAATTTTTAATAAAGCAACAACTTCAGTCCTGCAATGCACTGTATTTAATGTGGATTGCTGTTGTGGCTCTGGAGGATCATCTCTCCTGCTACTTGTTTTTTATAGTACATTATTAGTTGAGGGAGTCTAGCCACATTACAACACGTTAAAAGAAAGGCGGGGAGGGGGGGAGACATTTAATACTGAAATATCCTTCAGCAAACTAAAATGAAAAATTTCTTCTTCAAAACTTTCAAGTGTTTCATTTTGATCAAAAATGACTAAATTTTCATGTTGCTAAATCAAAACATAGTTGAGTTCGTGTGTTGTGGTAACCTCTGCCTTAAAACTCCTCATTTTCAGTCTGATGTCAAATTGAATGTTAAGGGTTGAGTTTCCAGATTTTGCTCAGCCAAATAGTGGTACAGTGCATTGTGCACTGCTTCTCTGGTGTCCGTACAGTTGGGAATAACAACTGCAAAAAGTAACTTCCTGGGACCAAGCTGAATTCTGAGAGCATTCCAGTTACAGCAGGGTTTTATTAGAAGAAGTGCTGTTTACTAGAGATCCACCTGAGATCACCAAGTCACTGGTAACAGTAACTGTGAAGAGGCATCTAATGTCTATCCCTGACTTCTTAGTAAGAAAGACCAATAATCCTTAGATGTGATTAGGAACTGGTAATTACAATTTTTTTAAATTCTGAAAGCAGCTTTTTTCTTGATTTTATTGAATTTCTGGGAGTGCAGTACAAAGAAGCATTCGTGACCTACTGTTACATCCACTACCGACAAGTCATGCATCACAAATATAGTTCATGATTATGAATTATGTAGAATTCATGATTATTTAGTAATTCTATATCATTGTGCTTGCATCTTATCCTGTTTCTTGTATTGATGTCAAATTGTGATATAAAAGACAAATGGAGTTGCTGATCAATGACTAAAATACATGCTGATATAATCAAAATGGCATAAGAACTGAGGATCCATTAAGTACGGATCGCAATGTATGCCAAAAATTAAAATACACAACTGTGAGATGTTTTAGTGTCATGAGAGATTTCAGTGCATCTGTTTACCTTCCGTTCATGTAACGGAATCATGAATGAGATGGAATGCTTCAAAACAGGGGGAAAATCAGAATTAGTAAACAAGATTATATATCAAGAAAAGAGTACTTTTTTTTCATTAATGTTTTTTCTTCATTTTAAACTATTGCAAACATTTCCTTGTCATCATGCTGACCACCTTGCTTTTTCATATTACATCCTGTGAACTATCAGTTAACTATCTTTGGTTTAATGGGCAGAGCATTATTTATGTGATACATTTTCTTCAATTGTATTTGGAAGGTCCCTATCATACAGTCCAATGGCTGCAACTCTTGACTGAATGGTCAATATTTCTTTATTTGTGTTTTAGTGAGATAATCAAAACCATTTTGCCCCCCACGTTTTGAAAAAAGACCACATATATAAACAGTTTTACGCAATATATGTGTGTGTATGCACAACTTCCTTAACATTAGGCGCTGGTTTTTTAAGATACTGTTTATTGTAATGGGTTTATATTAAACCTACAAAGACAAGGAATTCAGAATTATTGGCCTATCCTTAATACAGTCAGTGAATTATTATATCTACGCACAAAGTGGTAAGTAAAGATTTTCAGTCTGATCTCTGAATTTCCTTGTAGCTGTGGGTTTGTCAGACCTTTAACAATACACTAAAGCAGGGGGCTAGGGGGCTGTGGTTTAATATGGATTAATGCACATGGCAGGGCTTTTACATTAATGCTATTTCTTTCAATGCATTATAGTGAAATTGTATTTTAAAACCAGGCAAACTATTGATGCTTTTATTGAATGGAATAATTTATTATAGAAATATTTTAGTCTGTTGACATTTCATCATCAAATAACAGTAAACATAATACACATTTCCCATAAGACCGTTCTTGAGAGCCAAATATTTACCCTTCACTTATTCTAAAGGTAGCACTGTAATAATTAATCTTCGGGCAAGACAAAAAAAATATGTTTAAAGATGACCTTGTTAACATAGACTAATATGTCAGAAATATCCCAAACCAAGTTTGCTCACTACTTCCAATTACTATTTTTAAAACTGGCATTTAATTTTACAATTCATGGATTGTTTTTCTTTTTAGTCATTGAAAAAGCTAAATTATCAAGCTTACCTTTGTGGCAATCTCTTAATTTTTTTTTTTATTAGAATCTAATGCATCTAGAATGATGAAAATATGTAAAAGTTAAAGTTATATATTCCATTTAACTATAAGTTAGTCCAACATGATAATTACTGAATTTTTCAGAATGATGTGGAAACACTGGAATTTACAAAAGGTAAATGATTTTCAAAGGTATTTTAATGTTAAAAATGAACTATTTCTTGCAAATTAAGATCTTCACATATAAACTCAGCTACTTGATAGTACACTAAAATTTTTGAATTTTTTCTCTTGTTTTATGGAAAAATCTTGAGAATAGATAATATTTCACTTAGCCCTACATACAAAGTCGGAAAAGGTGGTTGCTTGCTCCTCATATAACTTATTTTAGACCATTTATATTTCTGAAATTGGGTGAACATTTAGGTGTCATCATTTAGTATCTGTTTATTTATCATCAGCCTTCATTGCAAGTTTGCTGGCAAGTGCCAGTTAATGCTGAATGAATGCTATGGCTTAACTGTTTGCTTTTCTACCATAATGCTCTTGGGATTTTTATTTTAATTGTTTTCCAGATGTTTCACGCCACACTTCTGCTTCACATATCTTTCTACATTTTTGTCAGCACAAAGACTAATCCATTGTGACAGTATATTCTGTAAACTTTTTTTCATCTCTCATGCCTCTTATTTTTGTTTAAGTATCCCAAAAACATGTCTTTTGAAAAGGATTCTTGCTAGAAGCAGTATATGGAAGTAGATAGAGGTGGTTCTTTCTTCACACTTTGAATCTAATTTCTGACACTTTATGGCTGATCCTTACAGTAAATATTTTCCTTCCGTAAGTGACTGGACAGGGAAGACAAAGGAGTTGAGTGTACATTCTTTTTTTTTCTGGAGTAGTAGCCCACTTTTTTACTCATTCAGTTGGTAGGTGACTGTACAGAAAATTACCACTCTGTGTGTCTCTGTAATTCAGTTTTAGACATGCTGAAGCATAAATTCACTAGCTATACAAACACAAAGTTAAGAACTGTAATAAAGTGTGTGCATAAAATGGTGGTTTTGCTGTCACATTTGATTCAGTTGCTATTGCTTTGTTCACTTTTACTGTTAAGTTAAGCTCTACCTGTAAGCAAAAATGCTCAGCCTTATTCAGCCATTTTTACTGCGGGCAGTTTTGTTGGAGGTGGCAGGCACTGCGTTATACTCCATGAGTAGGCAGCCCACCTGTCCCACTTGTCTCTGCCAAGAAGTTGCTTTGCAGGTAAAAATTCTCTGCTGAGAATTTTATGCCTTCACTTACCATTAGATTTGCTCTGTGCTTTATGAACTGCAGTGTCCACACTGAGTCCACTTCTCCACGTGGGTCAGGGGCGAGGAGACGGTCACTTGGTCCCAGGAACTTTTTATGAGCTATGTACACTACAACCAGAACCTTAAGAGGAATCCAGAAATTAATTAAAAAAAAAAAAATAAAAAAAAAGGAAGGTGTGACTGGCATGGTATTGCTTACAGATAATAAAATATTTTTTCCTTGAAAACTAGGACAGGGAACTAGTGACAAGGTATTACTCAGATTTCCAAGGTTTGGTGGTTGTTTACATTCTTTTCAACATATCTTTGATTGTTCACTTTGCTATAGGCTTGAGGATTAGGCAAGAGTAACTTGGATAACACTGAACCAGAAGAGCTTGGGGTTGTGTGTATGTGTTGTAAAAACAAAAAGAGAGATTAGAAAAGTTTTATGTACTTCTTTGATTATAAAAGTTTGCTTGTCTTTATGTATTTATCTTCCAAGCCTAGAGAACCTTTGTAATTTGAAGATGTTACCTTTAATAAAAATCAGACAGTCCATTATTATTTATGAAAACTAAATTATTAAGCTATGTCTGTGGGCAATAAACAATGGTTCAGATTCATATTGCTCATTCGAAAAGGAGATTCCTTTTAATCTTGCCTTTTTTAAAACTCTCTCTCTTCCTGCATTCTGAATAACTTTCTGGTATCTCTTTTTATAAATATACATCGTCTTATACAGGCATTTGTCTTTGTTCCTCAGGTAGGGAAGAAACATTTGGGTCTGTGTTTAATTTTGTTAGCAGTGGTGATATAATTTCAAATTGCTTGAGAGAGTGGGTTTTTATTATTAGTTTCCTGTACTGCATTTAGGAATGTGTCAGGTTTTGTCACTGTGTCTAGTCCCCAGCCATCATAAACACCGTGTCTTATAACCTGTTTGTTAAACTTACCAAGCGGGATTTTAAAATCATTTAAAGTGTTTCGGTCCCACTGCCCTCACTGGAAGTTTCTTCTAGAGCCAGAGCGTTGGTCTCCCAGACGTGTTGGTGGGGGACAATTACACCTCTTCTCAGCCTTTGCTCTCCGAGGCTGGAAAGGCCAAACTCATCTAGTCTTTCCTGTGAGCAACTGTTCATTTCCCTGGACGTTGCAGTAGCCTTACTCCGTATCTGGCTATTACATGTCTTTCTTGAATGACCTGTCTACAGTTTCCAGACGAGGGCTAAGCAAGTCTTTAAGGGAATACAGTATTTCTAGATTTTTTCTGCAAATCTCTCTCCCAGCACTTTATAGGATTATTTTCCCCTTTCCTTAGCTGCGTTTGCATCCCTTTACTGATCAACTGTTACATAGATTGATGCCTTCTTCTTCCTCTGGGAAAGCAAAGGGAAATATCATTTCTTTATTGCAGGCTGTATATCTATGCGTAGGTTTGAAAACAACTGTAGCAATATTTTGGGCATGTTACGGTCAAATTGCTGATCATGTATATGATATAGCAGAATAGTTATCTGCAGTAAAAAAGTAGGTTACTTGAACACTGGCTAAAAATTGTTTGGTTTAGTTCCTGGATCTTTACTATTTAAGACAACAAACATTCTAAGATTGGTCATGGCTGCCAGACAGCGACATCAACAAGACAAAAGTTTTCCTTTACTGTCACCACGTCTGCTCTTTTATTAGATTTTGTTTATTATGTATTTACACAGTAGCAATCCAAATATGATATCTGGTTTGGGTTTGTTTTGTTTTCTAAAAAGTGGAATACAGTTTGGGTTTCTCTAACATAAATACTAGACAGTCTCCCAACTCCTGCAGCATATAAGCAAGGTATTCTGCAAATGTACAATTGTCTTTAAATCCCCATGGAAAAAGTTTACAAATCTATCAGGTTTACTCATCATTTTTTATAGTCATGGGACAGACTTTTGTGCAAAGTAAGCCAATGTAAAAGCAATCAGATTATTTTACCCACAACGATGACACTTTACTGCCTATATTACCTCACAGCATGTCACAAGACATCATTACATGCTACTCAGTTATATTTCATTTATTCCAGAATCTCATCAAGTCACTTCAGTATAAGTATATAAAAAAATTAAAAAATCACTCAGTACCACAAAGCTCTTTAAAGTCAGATTTCCATAAATTTCCACAGTAGAAATATTGGCAGTGTTAAGCAAATGAGAGCAAATAAGTACATTAAAGTGGAAACATTACTTAAGCAAATAGAAGCTGTTCTATACTGTTCTATACCATTTCTATCATTTTATATGTGGTCTGGCTTGATTTTTTTTTAATTAACGAATGGTTCAAGAGTGCCTGTAGGTAATCAAGAAATTATAAATTAATTTTTAATTCTTATTTTTGCTGGTTCAGCTGGAATTATAGCTCTCTTAATCTCCTGAATTTACCGTTCTTCTGCTGTTGCCATAGCAAAATCAGGTAGAGCAGGCAAAGCTGTACTCTTTCTTCTCTTTGAACTTAACTAAAAATAATGCTTAATCTATTGGTATAGCTTTAGAAATAGCTTTTAAAAATGTTAATGTGGATTTAGCAGTTGTGGAGAGGGAGAGAGATTCTAGTCTCTACGTGGAAGTCCTGTTTACCCTCAGCAAAAATACGATACCTGTATGAGCAGTGCAGGTTTTCCCTTACCAGTTCATCCTAGTGTGTTAGGCCTGGGGAGGCTTGAGGAAAAAAATGTACATGCCTGCTTCCATTTATACGTCTTGCTGCTGGATACCTCTGAGCAGGGAAGGAGTATGGGGCAGCTGGGGTTTTTGACTGGGTAGCTGGTTTTTGTAACCAGGACAGTACGTACCGCACTATTTCAATCAGCTTGCATCTCAGTACCCTGATGGAAGTAACTCTGTCATTGGAGGAGTTCCACATAGCAAAGACTTGGTGCTGAAAAGCTCTGAATCCCATTGTCAATTTGTCTCATTCTTCAGGAAGATGCCAGACTTGCTGAGTCTATTTGTATTGGCATGTAGTAATAGGTAATGCCTAACTAAGGTGTACTAGTCTGTTGTGCACAGGCCTGCCTCTAAATCAATTCAGTTACTGAAAACTACGTGTAAAAGTTATCTCGAGTGTAGAAATATGAATTTGTAAAAAACATGATGCCTCAAAGGTGCAGTAAGAGATTTTCAGGTCTTTGGCAAAAGTCAGGCGTTGGTATGGAGAGATCCTAGAAGTAGAATGAAATAGTTCAAATTGCCTAAATGTTGACTAACTGTTTAATTCAATGAGGTGCAGTTGTTCTCACTTATTTATTGACTCTACTCTTCTCTTTCGTTTTTCTTTTGAGTTTGGTCCTTTTTTTTTTTTGCTTTCCAGTTAACAATGGTCTAGCTTGACCAGACAGGAAGACCCCCTTCTTTTACAAGAGTGCTATAAACTAAGGGGACTGACAGGAAAAATATCTTAAGTATCTTTTATTGTCTATATTGGGCTTCCATTATGCAGTTCAAGTTGAAGGTGTCATTCCCATCTTCAACATATTCAGTGATCTGTGCTCAGGTTGGAGCAGATGGAAACCTTATGTTAGCACCTCTCCTTAAGCTGCATTATGGCTGTTCATGACAAGTGGATTTCTGTGAGAGACAGCTTTCTCGAGAGATTTTTGTAGGAGTACAGCAACCATGGAATTCAGGAACCATTTTTAACCTCTGTCCTTCATTACGTTTTGAACGTATGGCATACTTTGGCATTGCAATCACAAATACAGAGAGAACACCAGAAAATAAGCACTTTAAATAAGAAACCAAAAAACCCCTTGCAATTTTTGGCTGACAAGGGAGAGGGAAAGACAGCTGCTCACGACAGATACTAATCTTATCACTTAATGTACTTACTCTGAGCTTTTAGGCAATGTAAGAACAAAAAAACAAGGTAGCTGTGCTCAAGTGGAAGTTAGCCAAGTCTCAGAAAGGTTGGTAAAACTGGTTGGTGTTTGGCTGTTCGTGATGTTCCAAGCTGCTTACTTGAGCTTAATTTATCTTTGGAGGGAAAAGCTGTATTTCTTTATTTTTCTTCTTGTTGTTGCTTTGCTATTAGTTTTGCTTTCTTCTTGAAGGGAGCAGGAATTGAACAGGACTAGCAGCTCAGTAACTCATATTTTTTTCTGTTTTGTTTAAAACGAGACTGCTAGTGCTGTCTTTGATGCCCTTAGAAGACTGCCAGCCAAGAATGACCCTTAATAAAATACACTGCATGTAAAACAAAAAGGATTAACAGAAGCAGTTAAGGTGAAAAGATTATTCAGTACTAGAAGTTTTTTATGTTTAATGGATTTTTTCTTCTTCTGTTCATTTATTAAAATGTTAAAAATATTTAACAGTGATGGTTACCAGACACCAAACCAGCAATAACTGAGAAAAATCTTTGTGTTGCACATAATGTTAATATTGCAACATTTTTGCATGGATTTTATTCATATCTTCCCTGCTGATGACATTAGACTCCCATTTTCGATACAGCAGTTTTTACAGTGTCTTCCAATTGAATAGTACAGGTGCATATGTTATACTGACCTTTGAAAAAAACCCTATAGTCACTCTCAGTTTGTTTTAAATTTGTCTAAAAGGATTTTTATATATTTAACACAGAGGCCTTGTGGCTATTGGGATAATAACCTTCATACCGTCTTTGGGAACAGCTAACATACAAATGCCATATACAGAGTAAGTGACTTGACAGATCGATCTAGCAATTGCATGGCAAAGATTGAAAAAAAACCCAAACCGCTGGAATACGGAGTCCAACTTGTCTTCCGCTATTTTTAACATATAATTATATGAGGGAAAATATTTGTACTAATGCGATTTTATTGTGTTGCAGACTTCTGGCTTGATTCTCATCAGACATGAATTGTAATATGTCACTGGCTATCTCGACTAATCTGCTGTTGCTTTTAAACCTTCACAAGCGATAGCATTTTCCTCTGATTCTTCCTCTCCCCCCTTCTAGGCTCACTTACATGGCAATGTACATTTGTGTACAAATTCTTTTGAACAGAATTCCATACGTTAACGGTGAGCCCAGAAAGGTTCAGTGCATAGTAAGCAAAGAAAGTTGAAATGAAATTGTTTCTAGTGTTGGTATATACTTAGAAAGAACAAATAACTTGTAAATAAATCTAAATAGCATTATGAATTTTTCAGAAGGTGCATGCAGTAGAGCTGTGTTTGGCTGATAGGCACAAATAAAGAGTGCATGCGAGTGTGTGTGTGTGTGTAAAGTGAAGGAGACAGAAAGCAAAAAGGTGTTCCTTGTGGAAAAGGAGGGTAGATTTCTTTGCACATCCCCAGTTATGCACTTTATCTAATAATGAATGTAATAACTCTACAAATTGCCTTGATAGTCTCCTAAAGTCTCTAGAACGGTCTCCACCTAAAACCATGTGAAATGTTCTTGTAGTCTTCTGAGAGACTGGATATTTTGCAGGTGATACAAGTTGCTACTTAAGACATACATCTCAGGATGCACTCTTTTTCTGAATAACAGCTAAAAATTAAGTTATTCTCAAATACAAAGTGGGGCATGGCCACCTTGAATTGTGCAGATACTGGGTATATGTATCAACTGGGAGACAAGCTGAAGGGCCTCAGGCGTTAGACCTAAGTGATAGATTCATAGTGAAAAGAGTGAATGCCAGGTAAAAATACAGTTTGCCAGTGGATTCCAAAGGCAGTAACAACATTCCAGGTCGGAGGAGGTGTTTGCTTTCCTTCTAGGTGAGCATCAGGAGCCACAGCAGTGGGCAGCAACATAGTACTTTCTTTTTCATCTGTTCCCTGCTTAATATGGATAGGTGACTTACACTTTGAGAGACAGTAAATTTAAGTACAGCATCACACATAAAATATTTCTGCCTGTCAATTATGCACAACAGTGTGTTTGGCAGTTAACTGCTAAGCAACATTGTGTGAAGATACTCAGTGTGATTTACTATCCAGTCTTGGACTAATTCTCTGATCTGGGAAGTTGGAAGCCCAAACGAGCTGTCCTCCATTTGTTAATTCATCTGTTACATTGTTTGTTTTATTGTATATTTGTGTATAAGGGTTCGGAGATACAGAATTGTCTAATAATTCATTCAAAATGTCTTGAGGTAGCTTTAATGCTGGCTCCGAGATTTATACTCAGCAAATGCTAAACACACAGGTATATAGTGCATTTATTTGTCAACATTTTTGCTATCAATATTTGCTGAACAACTTTTCCAATTAGTTTGGTTTTATTTTACAATAATTACTAAACAAAAATAATTGCTGTGGGAGCAGTCCTGCCTCCTCTGTTAAATGCACTTTTGGCATATCCTATCACTCTGGCAAGCACTGTCACCAGATAAACAGCTGCACAGAAAGAAAGGATTGCTGCAAACTATGAGGCACTCACAGATTATTCAGATATCATCTTGCACTGGCCTTAGGACGGCCTGTTACTTCCAGCTCTAAAAATAAACAACTATTAATCACCTAATGGCAACATGAGTTGACCAGCACTTATGGCCGCCTGGACCTCAATCTGACTGCACTCAAAAGCTTTGCTCAAGTTTTCTGTCACCCGGGATAAGAGGTAGTTTGCAGCCAAGCATTCCTTCGGGAGGACTGCTGTGAGTTTAACACAATGTTTGAAGTAACCTCAGTAACTCCTCTCAACACTGATCCACAGCTTCAAACGTGCAGAATCAAACAATAGCGGCCGTGCTTCGACAGTCTCTGGAGGGTGAACTGATGGCAAAAGGCTTCTCAGGGAAACCGAGTAACAAGCACGTACCTCAGGAAGCACCGCTCTTGTCTGGGGTTAATCAGAAAGCGTTGCTTCCCGCGACAACATATATGGAATAATTCTGTAATGCAGTCAACCACCTTCTCTCCCCGCCTTTTCAAAGGAGAGCATCATTCTTGCAGTGTCTTAACTGGTAAATACCAGTAACAACTTAACTAGAAGTAGCATAGCTTTAGTAAACTAGTCCTCAGATTGCATGTTGCAGGATGGAGGCGTGTTGCTGCTTTGAACAGGAACACATTAATGCACTTGTAGACGTACAGTAAAACAATGTGCTAGCCCTGAATTATAAAAGACAAACATGTAGATGAAACAGCTGATATAGAATATTAGGCTGTCTCCATCAGAAGGGAATTTATGAAACTTCTGAAACAGAAGACGTAGAAAGCTTTCTTATATTGTCCCTTTCAGATTGAGATCTTTTGTTTGAGCTTCTTATCCTTAGTTATGCCCATCATCCAGGGTGCCTGAAGTCGCTTTGCCATGTATTGAGATGGTTAAGAGATGTAAGATCCTTATATTTCAGGGAAACTTGGACCTATCTCCAAATTATCAAGTAAGGTACCTAGAACACTGCCTATTACCTCTTTTAGGTAGATACTGGAACTAAATTCCCAGACAGCTAAAATGCATTGTTTTCCAAATGCATATCCAAGTGGTCTCCACTAAAGCCAGAGACAATTTTGCCCATAATTTCCATGAAACAGTCCAGCAGTATGAGGATTAGCAATTTCTTTTCTAAAATGTTGATGTGAGTAACGTGTTAATTTTTAGTACATCAGCCCAATCCTGCAGTGCAGGCATAAAGGGGCATGTTATAGTCTCTCTTTACAGCACAGAACCTTACAGTCTGATGTGCAAAGCATCTACCTGATTTTGAAGGTGCCGAGACTGGGGAAAAAAAAGGTGCACCTTAAGTATACACAGCCACTTTGAGATAAGCATCTGGAATACTGTTAATAAACAACAAAATAACATGTTTCAACAGAAGTTAGGACATGAACCAACAAAACTTGAGAAATTCAAAGTTCATTCAAGGCTCTCTCGTCTTAACGACAAGCTGCCTTGAGCCAGTATGTGTTTTCTTTCTCACTCGCTGTATCAGCCTTCACTTAGAAAGCCTTGATCCTTGTAAATCAGTGTAACCTTAATGTTATTTAATCATAGCTTTTAAAAGTTAATTTCCATGAGAACTAAATTTTTAAAAAACCCTAACTTGTCATTGAGGATTATAAAAATCCTTTATTTGCCTGGAGAACAGTACTCAGATCTGAATGAATAAGTGTAAGTGAATAATGTGTTTCGACAGTTTGTTTATTAAAAATGTATTATGCAGCTAAAAGTTACATTGTATTTATAATATTTTAATGACAGTGACTTGCACAGTTTTTGGTGCATTCTATTAATATGCATTTTAAATATGCGCTATGCAAAATTCTAAAATATTTTAAACGGTCTCTTATATCCACATAAATATCATTTGGTTTGTTTTTATTTCTCCAAATGCCAAAAACAATTAAATCATATTATAAGCCTGATGGAATGCTGCTATTTGATTGATGCCTTAATAGTCTCATTGCAGAGATAAAAAGACAGCTAGTATAAAAATAAAAACCTTGTTAAGATTTAATCATATCCAAGAGAGGTGTGACTATTATAGAGTCAGATACTAGTTTCCATCCACTTTTTTTTCACCTGACAACTCCAGCTTCCATATCAACTGCATATAACATCAATACCTGGCATTCATGGAAATGCCTGCCTTTCTCAGCCCAAAAGAAATGCCCACTTTTGAGTCAAAACCTCCTTGGAAATGGGTGTCTCATAGAATATTAATAGACTTTAATTTTTTTCCTTGTCTCAGTAAAAATAAGACTTCCCTCAACTACTGTGGTAACATCAAAGCTTAAAGCAGATTAGGTTTTACTTGGTTAATTTTACCTTAAGCAGCATAAACTGGATGCCTGGATCCTTCAGACATAATATGCTGCTGACTTCTGTGTGTGAGGCTTGATATAGTGCTTGCTAGTGCCATGGACAAGTTTCCTGTTATCTTTAAAAGTACGTGATCAGAACTTATTAAACTTTTTCTTGAGCCACATTTGCAAGCAAATGTATTTTTGTGCAGTTGCTTCTGCAGGAAGACAGTATTAAGTAGCTTAAGGGAGTTGGGCACAAAAATATTGTAGCCTTCTGAGTTACAGGTTAAGGATCAGATTTTTTAAAGCAAAAAATACCATTTCGTTACTTGATTTTGCTAAGTATTGGAATTATTTTTCTTTCTTTCGACCAGACTTTGTGAAGTCAAAGACATAAGGTGCTGTGTAATGCCTTGAAGGCATCTTTTATTTAAATCGGCGTGTGTGTCACTGGATCACAAAAGTGCGTGGAGGATTTAAAAAGTGACGGGGATAATAAAACTCCACAGTTACCTTTAAATTGCATTCAGGGTTTTTAAAATGCACTTTCTTTATGCACAAGTACCTTTATTTGATTTTAAAACTCTATATAAATGAACAGTAGCAGAAATACCTTGTTACAAACTATTCTGAACTAGGTTTGTGGTAGCTGTTTAAATGGAAAATTTCTTGCTAATCAAAGTCAGTTTCTGAGCAGTGGCTATTAAATGTTTGCCAAGATATATAACGCTGTGTCATCAGCAGTAGTAAACTGGTCTAGACGTAAGGAAGTTGGCTGACTGATGCCAGTTGACCTTACTCGAAAATGTGGTCTGCAGTTGTTGCCTACTAGCCTAGCTCTGCCAATATCTAAATTCCCTCCACTGACACAAATGAGACTTCTACAAGTACACTAAAATGAAGTTGTGAGTCCTTAAACTGTAAACTTCTTAGATATTATAAGGGGGGGTAATTCTTTTATCTTCAGGGTTTATTAGTACTACAAGTAAAACCAGTTTACTCACAACTGTGATTCTCAAGAACCATGTTAAATTGACTTAGAATGTAATAATTTACTTGTGAATTTTTGTAATTCCCTTTTCCCAGGAAATAAGTAGTGATGTGCAAGTGGTAATGCTCTAATTTGTTTGATATTTAAAAAGAAAAAAAAAAAAGGAAACAAAGCCAGCTTTTTAGCTGGCGTTTGTTGATGATCTGACATTAAAAAACGAGGGACCAGAATGCAGTCCTTCAAAGACACATTCCAATGTGACCTTTGTCATTAAAATCACCAAGCAGGTAGACTGTTACTCTTTCATATAATATGAATACTCATCTGAATCTGTTTGATAAAATATTTGCTTAAATACATGCATACTAGAAATAATAATTCATATGCCAGCATTTCAACATGAGAGTCTCTTGGAATTAAAATTATTTACATTACGCTGAGATGCGTACAACCCATCTATAACAAACAGACTAAGAATAAATAAAGTGAACATTTATTTAAAAACAATTGCAAGATGTTTTACATTTCTGCTCAGTATCGAGCAGTGTGTTGAGAATACATTTTTCATAAAACCACATGCAAGGCTTTTTGATGGTGAAAAAATCCACTCGCAGCAGCCACATGTCTAGGCAAATTCTTAGAAGCTACTAGGGACCCCACACAGACATTCCAGAAGAAAAGACGTTACTAGAAAGTAGTTTCTCTTGAAGTGAATTAGAATATGTGTGAGCCTACTAGGACACTTTGATAAATAAATAAAAGTCTTTTTTCTTTTCTAGCACGAAACTGGTTCAACTGGAGGGCAAGTTAAACCTAGATTCACATTTCACTTAGTTTTTTCCTTCCCTTTTTTTTCTTAAATGATCCCTTGGCTTATACAAAGATGTGGGGGTTGGTTTGGTTTTTCTGAGAAGAAGAACCATTTGGCTTTGGGTTACCTGAATTTTACCCTCCTGGCTTTTCATCATATCTCTGTGAAACTCCTTTCCAAGAGCAAAGCCCGGTGTCCCAGGATTATCGATGTACAAATCTACACTCCTTCAACTATGGGCTTTCTTCAAAATTGGTGTCATTAAGCCAGTACAGAAGGTCCTCTGAATGCTCTTAAATTAGTGCAAAGCTGACTTATTTAGAGTAGTATGATCAGACATAAGTTTTATCTAAAGCACTGTTGAGCCTGTAACTATATTTAACTAAAACTATATTTTACTGTCGTCTCCAGGATCTATCTCAAATGTTTCAGTTGATCCTTTGAAAGATGCCATCTGCTGCCCTTAGTAGTCAGACTAAATCTAGTCTTCTATGTCAAGCCTAAGTTAGGCCTAAACTAACCCATGGTCTTCTGTAATCCTGCTCTCTTCTTGCCATGCCCTGGAGGGGTAAGCATGCCTACCTGCCTTTTGGCACTTCTGGCACTCTGACCCCGCACTAAAGTGCAGCTGGGTTGGCTTTGGCTGCCTTGTAGTCACAACTTCTCATGTCAAAACGAGACAATGACTAAACCAGGATTTATGTAACGGTAATTACATATTTATTGGTTGATTTTAAGTAACCTGGTGCAACCTCTGTGGACAATTTTCAGTTGCCATGTTTATTATATTCTGAAGGAAGCTCACCGCTATATTTCCTTTTTAGTCTAGTTTTACTGCATGGAATTAACCAAACCTTAGTTACTTGGATTTCTTTTCAGCTTTAATGAAAACCTCCATATAAAAGCAAAGTTCTAAAAGTAATAGTGTCACTGGAATAGGTAAAACTGCTGTTTGGTATAACTTCTGGCTACGTCCCTTCACACCTAAGCTTTTCAGGGTAAGAACAAAAGGCAGGGGAGGAAAAATGCAAGTTAAGCACATTTTTAGTGATTTATACAATTTTTCTGACTAAGAACGATATCCATAGGAGTCCATAGTTTGTTACGTTCTAAGCTTGATTTTTGTTTTAAGCTTGAACTTTCTCCAGTGTGCCTTTCAAATGAAATGGGATAACTTGGCCTATCTTGTGTACCGTACCTGTATAGTTTTAGAACCATTTGGCACTTTTAAAGTTTTTTTCTCCTCAGAGCTACTAGATAAGTCCCCTTTCCATAGCAGTACTGAGTAAGCATTCTGTCATTTTAGCTTATTCTCCTGTGTAAACCAGGGTTAGTCACTAACTTGTTAAATGTTACAATTGAGGCAGAAATAAATTTGTAGCTTTACTTAGTCATTCACAGCATTGAGTTTTGTTGTTCATGGTGTCAAATCTGCACTTTGGAAGGAGTCAAATTAAAAAGGATAGTTCTTACTTCTAGGTTAGACTTCCCTACCTCATCCCCTTACACAAAAAGGTTAAGTGTCTTTTCAAATTAAGGCAGCAGTAATTAACCAGTGGCATTGTTTGTGATTTGCCAACTCAGGGCGTTAATGAGAGTGAAATTAGCACTTAGCAGCAGGAGTTCCTGATAGTCGGTGGCAAATGCTTAATGTGCCAACAAGTTAATTTTGGTCTTAAGTACTGCACTTAAGTGTTTTTAAACAAAAGTATGGTATTTTTTTTTATGTGATCATACATACGGGCTGTGTGATATAGAGCTACAATAGACGGCATGACACAATATAGTGGAAAAAAGTACAATCTAGGCGGCACAGGGCAAATAGTTTTGCTATAACAACACAGTCGAAAACAGGATTGATGGATGTTTTCATGCTAAAGACGTACTTGCTCCTGCAATTAATGGTACGCAGATGTTCTCGTATATAAATTTTATCATCAAATTTGGCATTTCTGAGCATAATTTTTTAAGTACAAAATATTCCTGAAAAATTGTGCTTTGCTAGAAAGACATAAACTAGCCTTTTAAGGCATCTCGAAATATTAACTTTATTAAAAATTACAATTTCAAAAAAAAATTAACAAATTACTTAAGCACAGTGCCCCATGCATTTTATGGTGGATAGGAGATTCAGGCTGCCACACAGAGCAAAACGAGCCCTTCAGAACTTGGGCCGAGCAGCTGCTCATTAGCATCAAGATTTTACCTGGCACGTGCGCTCGTAATGAGTAAGTACTTGTGGACGTTTCATAGCTTCTGCCTGGCATAAAATAGCCCATTAGAAACGTATGGTCTGCTCTCTATCTTCTGGGGATTTTTGCTTTTAAAAGAACTTTGGTTAGTACCTAAGAACATCCCCACCCAATTATCCCGTTTCTGCGTTTGGTTGGTGTGGGAACAGATACGTAGTCTGTGAAATAACAAAAGTAGGCCCGTCCTGCATTAGCAAATCGCTGCCCCTCACCGGAGGCAGTGAGCGTCAGTCCTTGGCTTCACTTGCCGTTTGCTCCTCACTACGGCTAAGCTAGCGGGCCTCCGCGGTACAGTGAGGTCGTGCACATCTTGGCCCCACATGAGCTTCAGCAAAGGCAAATGGAGAGACAGTAGAGGCTGAAGTTGTTGGCTAGCCAGAAAACACCTAGGAATTGGGTGTAGGCAGCACCGTCCTTCTGTATGAGCCACTTTTTAGTCTCTGCTTTATTCAATGTGGAACATGTTTGACTACTTTTCCTAGCATAGCTGCATTTGTCAGAGTTTTAACCTTTCCGCTTTCAAATATCATCTTTCATTTGCAAAAAGCACATTTGCCAGCGTTGCCTCAGCTATGCTGAGGGATAATTTACTTTGCCACTAAACTGCGGCCACTTCTACGTTGGAGAGTAGTAGCCATAAACCGAAATGTTACAACGCTATGCAGCAGTTTTGGGCAAAAGACTACCGTATCCAATTGAAACTGCAGGAGGAAGCCACAGGGGTTTCTTCTTCCTTTGATGCCTGTTCCATTACATGAGCACATCAAATGAAGTTTTCCCTCCATTGTTGGAAAGAAACCACCCTAATGAACCCGGTCTGGCACTACCCATGGTTTTGAGTGCTTGTGTTGTCTGCTAAGTGGACACTTAGGTTACTGTGCACCCCCCAACACATTTTTATTATAATTAAACATTAACAAAAATTGGCTACCATATTGGTTGAGTCCTGAGCACAGCTCTGCATATAAACCATTACATGACATTCTACTGAACTTTTTCTTGTACAGACGGTATCTAACAGCTCATCCTGCACTGTTGTTTTTGGCAAGTTCACTACAGCATATAATAAATCAAGGAAAGAAAAAGCTTTTTGGCCTAATGTTGTACAGACTGCTGTAATGTTAGACTACAGAAAGCAGTTCTGTTTTTAGACATCCTTTTACTAACCCAACATTCATAATTTATGATTTCACTGTAAAATTCCTGCAACACTACACCAAAAGTAGTGCTGCCCTTTAATTAAGTGCTCTCAGTAGGAAAAACGTGAAACTGATGTGCAAAACATATCGCAGTACACAGTGATTGATAGTGATTACTTCTTTATGAACCCAGCCTGAAGGTCTGAACTTCCTGATGGGTAAAATAGTCCATGGGGCTACTTCCTGAGATTGCCTAGTGGGGATCAGTCAGAGTTAGCAATATCTGAGGAATTCCTGAGGCACATTGCAGAGACGTTTCGGCAGGAACTTTCTATTTCTTTCTGAATTGTGCTTTACGTTAATCATTACCTGAATAATAGCTCATTGTAGAGATTGTATTTTAAGGATTCATTGTTATCTTCATGGTATTATAATTTGCATAAACTGGGACTTGCGTAAACCCTTGTATTTTTAATGCCTGCATGCCCAAATCTGAAGAAGCAGAGTGCATGGCAAGAGAGACTTCTGTATGTATCCAAGTCACTAAATGTTATTTAATATTTAAGGCATGGGTCTTTTTTTTTACTGATACGTGCAGAGTATTCAAAGGAAAAAAAACCAAAACTCTGATGTGGATTGTTTGAGTCTCTGAATAGCATTTTTATACATGGAATCAGGTATTAATGACATATATCAATTCAACACTGATTAAAATTTGAAAATTAAGTGGAGGTCAAGTACTCCTTCCAATTTAGCAGTAAAATTAACAGATTTACTTGTGTTGGAATCACAAAGGTGGGAAATTAAAGTTCACCTCACACAATCTCCTATGTTCATTTCCTTTTTGCTTAATAGATTCGGCCCTGGATTAGTCATCTACTGGTACGGATTTATTGAAGAGCTGGACTGCCATCGCGAACGCGGTATTCTGCTGAAAGACTGCTTTCCTACTGACATTGTGACTCTGCGACACAGCATGGCTCAACGCTGATGTTGGGAGGAAGAGGTAAATCCGGAAGCAATTTTACTTTCCTGCAGTGTAAACTAATGGCAGCATCTGCCCTGAACTTCAGCTGAACTCCTGCTGCCCGCCCTTATGCTACTGCCTCTTTACACAAACATATCAGGAGTTTCTGTTTTGCTTCAGACCTCTGTTGTGATCAGCCAAAAAAGACAGACACAACCCACTCATTATCAGCATTTCTGTCTCTGTCAAACAGCTAGTTTCTAGATACTCATAATCTTTCTTCCTTCCGGATGGCTTCTTCTAGCATTCTAAACAAAGAGCAAAAATGCAGAGGCTGAAAGGTGCAACTTCCAGTTCTTATCCCTGTTACAGAGTCACCTTTAAAAACAAGTGGCTTTTTTATGGTTTCACTCGCAAGTTTATTCAGTGCTAGGGATCTGACTGAAACACCTACCCTGATGTGGAAAATTGGTAAAGGCTGTTATTCTCAGGCTTAAAACCATGGAATGCATAGCTCATAAAGCCCAAGTGGTAAGACAGGATCACGTAAGTTCTGGCTGTTACAGTAAATAGCCAGATTTCAAGAGAATAATTGGTATGTGTGTTTCATCACTCTCTGATTGCAAAAATCAACAATGGAATCCCAAGTTAACAATTAAAAAATAACCTAAGTTAGGGGATTTTTAGGGAGAGTGAAAGTGAAGAGCAAGGATTTATTTTAGGTATACGAGCCTGTGAAGTTTGGGGTTAGTTTTGTGGAGTTTTTAATAAGGACTTTAATGACTCAAAAATAACTTGGGTTTTGTCTTTTCCTCCCCACCCCCCAGGGAATCTACCTAGGAATTTTTCTCTTAACTGACCTTAAGGAAGGACCTGTCTTGACCCCTGTAGGTACTGTAACATGCAATTTTCTGGCGTACTGAAGTCCAGAAGAGCAATGTGCAGGAGCTCTCTGTGTGGGTTACTTCTGAAGAAGATTACCATCCTGGTGTTCAAGAATGGGAGTAAAAAAAAAGATAAAACAGTGCTTCATACTGGATCAGTTCCACAAGACAAATAAAGGACACAAACGGGCATGTTTCCTGCGTACTTATTTATTCTTGTAAGAGCATTGTTCTTCTCCTGTTGGAACCACCAAGATCAGAGGAACATTGAGGTGGGTGTTCACCCTGCTTGAGGCTTTGAGGAGTTCAGTCGCGAAATTCCATTTCCATCCTCATCGCCACTCAGAGGGGTAGTATTGGGCCTCAGGTTTGTGCTCTCACTTAAAGGTTTCCTAATGATAGCAGCTTATTGGGCTTGACACTCTTTAATACTCTTTTCTTTGCTAACTGGCATTCAGAAAAGGACAAAATATTTTAAAAAGTCAATAAGAGTTTTGCGTGTATGCTCACCGTGTTCAGTTTTTCAGAGAAGCAGTGGTACGGATTCTGTTGTACAATTAAAGGTGTGATAACAGTCTCCCTAAAGCACAAGTTGATAACCTCTTCCATAAGGAAGGGGTCTTTAAAACATTACAGTGCATATTCATCATCTTTTTTCAGTTGAGGTGATACTTTGTGCGCCTGTATGGTTTCAAAAATCACATGCAGACTTTTTACAGTCCTGCCTTAGGTTAAAAGCTTATTAATCCTATTCAGTTTTTTTTCAGCTATAGTTTTCAGATGCATAGGTAGTATTTTTATTTTGAATTTTTAGCTCTCGCCTTAACGCTTTTTGATAAGTTTCAGCCAGGAGTTTATCATTTTGACTAATCTTTAATTTTCAGGAAAAAATATCTGTAGCCTTCCTAGTACTCTGTCCCTTGCTGCAGAGATAAGCTAGTATAGCTCCGCTACAGTGAGTTATTGTTGCATAGAGATTATTTTCCTGGGTTTGAATGTGTTATAGTGGAAAGATTTATTTTTTAAAAAACACTCAAACACCTGTAACTCATTTATGTTCAACTATTTAAGGCGTTGTACTTAGCTTATTTTACCTGACCAGCTTTAAGGATCTGCCCGTAAAGATACACAGAAGCAATCTGTGAAGTGTACCTGCCTGATGCTACACAGAAGCTGCGTTTAGGGTGTTGCTGCCCCTGGGACTTTTAACTGTGGTTTCAGTTAGTGGAATGTGTAAAATGAAGAAAAGAATGAAAAAGAAGAAATAACTGAACATTATCGTAGAAGGAAATTCAGAAGTAATGGTTGTCTGAGTGAAATGGGTTTTAAGGGCAAACTGAATTTGTTTTAGCTAGTGCATATGCTTTCTGTTGTATGAAATCATTTAAATCAGCTTTTACATGATGCACTAATGCTGCTTTTTCTTTTTGAATAAATTAAATTTATCTGCACAGATGTTGAAAATTCTGCTCAACCTCCATCAAAGCTTTGCTTTATTTGTTTTTACATTAAACAAATTTATGCGGGGACACACAGATAAATCAGGTTAGGCTTGTATTTGTTTATTTATTCCTCTACCTAATGCTGTGACATAACAGGTTGGAAAGCAGTACAGATGTCTTTAATCAAAGCTTTGACCTCATCTTTATATATTGCCTCCTTTAAGAATCTTTGTATCAGAATGAGGATGAAATAAGCCACAAAAGTGTACATACTGTACTGATTTCATTACATGCTGCCAAACAACTTTGCCTCCCCATGAATTACACTGTGTCACTATGTTAAATGCTGAAAGCAGAACATTGAAAAAATTAAGACTGCTTTGTTATTCCTGCTCATATCTTGAAAAACCCCTCGTTTGTATATTTTCTCTGTTTATCAGATGTAAAACATCAACTTCAGTATTAAAGAGGAGAGACAACTAGTTGTTTGTGGGTTGTTTGTTGGGTTTGTTTTCTTAAACAATGCTGTAGCCAGTAGAACCTTAACATTAAAGCCAAATCCAGTTTTATGGAGTATTCTGTAGAGTGTGCTAATGAATTATGCCAAGCCAGAAAACAGAAGTGTGCATAAAACTGAATGATGTTCTCACTGGCATATATAGACTTGCCAAGCATCTGCTCTTACAAGCACCGTAATAAGGCCTGTTCTGAGCTTTAGGAATTGATGTAATTGTGTTGAACGGGGAAGTAAAACTTCCTTGTATAGGAGCAACAGCACAATGGTGGGTCACACTCTAGTATAAAAAGAAAACATTTTTTTGCCATTCCTGTATGCTGGGGATACATTATTAGTATGAGTTTAATAATCTTTCCCTAAAGCCAGCTCAGAGCAGAATAAAACCTCTGATCTAAAGCTGAAGAAACAGGACCAAATGTCTTACTGTGCTTACCTCATTACTATTTTATCACGTTAATAGTACTGATAGTCAGTGACTAATTTTCATCCTGTTTTGTTACATTCGCTCATTCAAAAAGTCATTCTTTCCTGGTATTTGCTTTTGGATTTCTCCACCATCTAGACTACTCAGAAGACTACTCTTGGCTCTTTCCATTTGCCTTTAAATCCTCCTGTTTTAATTTTCCATCTTTTTTAACCATTTCACTTTTATTTATTCAGCATCCTCCCATTTGCCCTTGTTTCCCCTTTGAAAAGTCTGTCCTGTGTTTTCTACTGGCTGCTTCTGTTTCTGATACTACGTCTGAAGAGTGCTGTTCCGAGTTCTGTATGCATTTGCGCCCACCCACCATCTCAAGCAATTTTGTTCTTACTCTGATTTAAGTAACAGCTTTAGGCACCAGGGAGAGTGTCCTCACATTTCCACACTGCTTTGTAACAGAGAAGCATTGTGATCCCCTTCTTCATTCTCTTGGTTTGAAATACGGGTCATTTCTGCAGGCTGGGAATGTCCACAGAGCAAAGCACCGGTGCAGCATAGTCGCTCCTGTATTGAGGGTAGAGTTGTACAAAGGACTAAGTTAAGAGTGCATCTGTGCTGCTAGAAAATAGGCATAGCCAATATTAGGAATTTAGCTGTTACAGCGGTCTCTTTCGTTAAGGAGACTTGCTTTCTGCAAGTTCATGCCTTGCTTGCACAGCACTTCTGCAGGGAGGTCTGTTGAAGTCAAAGGTTTAGCTTTCCTCCCGTGCCAAAATCTACATGGCTCAGAAGGGAAAAGATGGCTTGCTCCCCGTTCGCAAACCACAGTCGTTCTGGCAAGAGCTTGTACCTCCTACAGGTTGTTCTTATTTACCAGAGTTGGTTACGACTCCTCAAGGGTCAACAAAAAGTACACAGAATTGAACTCGATTCTTCCTTTTACTTCAGCTGAAGTAGTCTCACTATTTAGAGAGCTTCCGAAGGGATCTTCTGCAGCTTGGCAGTGAATGCTGAGCGAGAATAACAGTTGTTAGCAACATGCATTATTTCAAGGATGAGATTGTAAGTATGTTAAGACAAATACTGCTCAAGTATTAATTTAATATTATGGAATAAAATAGGAGGCTGGCCGCAAAAAAAAACCCACAAAATTCCTCCTGTCGTGTTATTCTAAGTCACAAAGGGCCATTTGTTGGGGATTTGCAGGTTATTCAGAAATAACCGTTTTATTACGTTGACAAAAGAAGAAACCTCAAGGGCTTGCTCTTTACAGTGGTGTGATAGGAACCTAAAGTGTGCCTGTTGAAAAATGAACTAGCTAACAATGGGAGCTTGGCAGCAACTTCACCATTTATAGAGAAACCGTCTATCTAGTGCGATCTGTATAAAATAGACTTCGCGTAGGTTAGGGAAAGGTCACAAGTTACACAAAGTTTGGATAGTCTAAATGCGTAACTCAAAACTAACTCTCCTGTGTATAGTAAATATTATTTGAACCTGTATTATTAAGAACATGCCAGGATTCAAAAGATTAAATAAGGAAGATGTAATTATGAGCTAAATAATAAACAGAGCAGTTTTAGTTCCCCTTGTGTTTTTCACTTTCCTGCTATTGTTTCATATATGGCCCTTATACAAAGAGCAGCTTAGGTCAGCTACTATAAATTATGGGTTTCGTACAATAGTAATCTACCAAAATTATTTCAGAGCTGCATCAAAGAGCTTCAAAAGACTTTTCAAAAACTTTTCCACATAATAGACTTCATTTTGATGCCCTATTTTTATAAGGATTCCTTGATTTAGAGTTGCATCTTACAGTATTCAGCTACTTGCGTTGATACTGTGTTATTGGAACACACGAGATTTGCATAATTTATTTGTAGCCTCAAATAAGCATGAAATGATAATATCAAAAAACCTCTTTTTAAATAGGTTACCTGGTGCATTTTTCAGGCTAGGTTTTTAACCTGATCTAAGTGAAAAGCTTTTTGTTTGTCTGGTTTTTAAGAAAACCAGCAAGATTTCAAGTGAGAAATTTTATCTGACTTTCTTCCCTTCACAAACATCCATATTTGCAATGATAACAGTCATTCACCATGATAAAAATAATTCTGCTTAGGAGCTTCTAGCTGGCATCATGTCCCTGTGTAAGGTGTTAGCCTGCCCTCGCTCCTGGACAGGCTTTCCCCTAATCTGAACAATCGCATGTCATCTGCACAGATCCATAGATGTGGCACTGCGATGTCAAAACAAAATGAAATGTCAATGCAAGTGTATGGAGACAAAGTAACGATATTGAAACCATGTCAGTGCACATCTACAGAGACCATGTTACTCTGTCAGTGTGATTTTAGGAAGATCACTTTGAAATGTTAAAATGAAATGAAACTAAGTCAATTAGGTAATAACAATTGAGGTTCAGGGATTAATTGAGGGCCTAAGGTGAAGCCAGTGACCATTAACCCCAGCTAGTTATTAATTCTCAGAGAAATATCCTTGGCTAAGGTTATTCTCATTATTAGAGAGTTTGGAGGTTTTTCCCTATTTTGTGTAAATACTTTTTGCTGTTGCCTCTAACAGTGATACCAGAAAGGGCGGTGTTGAAGGGCAGTACAAGCCCTATTAGTGCTAAGTTAAGTGTTCAGAGAAAGTGAATCCACCTAATACCAGGCAAACACTTTTTTTTTAAAATAGACATTTAACAGATTTATCTTGATGTCCAGCTGACTGTCTATAAACAGACAGATTCACTATAATGTACTTACCTCTGAGAACTTGCCAAATGAAAATAGTATGAACATGGAGAAGTATTCGTTTGCACAGCAACTACTATTTGCATGGCCCAAGTATTCATTGTTAACATAAAGCAGGATATGTAAAATGGTCAAACAACAATAATATTAAATAATTATTTTTGAAAATATCTAAACAAGCACCAATTCAAGGTTACAGATGTTATGCAAGTTAAGGTTTCCAGAGGGTATGACTGTAGCATTAAGACACCAACGTGCAATATATTATTCGTTTAATACTATCAATGAGAGATCTTTGCCAAGATCGATGTCTCTTTGGACCAACGTGCTGTACAAACGCATACAAAGTCTCCCTGGGTCTCTGTCCTAAGGAGAGATGACATAGAAGACTAGATCAAAGGAATACAATTGTTTTCTTTTTTATAGTTTTATTTATGTAAATACATGTACGTTTATATATATATATACTATACACATATAATTATTTTTGCTATTAATAAATACCAGCTACCCTTTCTGTTACTGAAGACCTTGCTGCTTGTTTGCTCTTTATAGGTGTGTTGGTAGAGGTCTTCAGGAAAGGGCAGTAACTCAACACTTACCCCTGTCGTGTAGGATGGTATCCCACATTCAAGGGTTGATGAAAGCACAGAGACATTTCTGCAAGTTGACAAGCGATGGTGATGCTGAGAGGGTGTGACACAGACGAGGGGATGAGCTGCACCTGGAGGAGGCCAGAGCCAGCCCTGCGGAGAGCTGGTGGGTTTTAGAACTTGACCTGGACGTTTGGGGGCTTCTGTCCCCAACGTGAAGCTGCACAGATGTGGTCTCGCCTCACAAAGTACTTCAGGGGTGCTGAGAACATTTCCGAAAACACTTTGAAACTCCCAGGAGAAGAGTACTGTGGAAATGCAAGCTTTATTACCAGAAAATGTTTCCCTTTACGAATGGATACATTGGATATTTTTTTTTTTCTTTTTCCTTTTTTTTTGTGGGGGGATTTCCGTAATGAGCATTCATGCCACGCTCCATTTTGTATTCTGCCTCAGCATGATAGCTCCATAATGAGTGGAAAAACATAAAAATTAGTTTGATCAGTTTGTTTCCATACACACTTTAAGCAGCCTCATTTTAATGTGTTTGGCATTGCATTACATACAAATGATGAAATACATTTACAAAAAATAGTCTGGCTACATGTCATGAAAAAAAGTGTAGGCACAGTTGGGTCTCAAGACATACAGTTTCATCCTTCCTCTGAGGCAAGACTGTCTGTACAGATCAGCTTAGATGTCTGTCTAATCTATTCTTAAAAAACTCCAGTGATGGACATGCTTAGATTATGGGAGTCCATTCCACTACCCATCTTTATTTAGGTAGAAAGATTTTCCAATGTCTTACCTAAATCTTTTTTTGCTGTAATAAGCCTGTTACATCTCATCCAACTATAAATGACTATGGAGAATAAATCTAGTGGCTGCCTTCTTCTTCTGATTTTAACTAAACACCATGAACTCTTCCAACATTTTTTGTGGGAAGTTTTGAACTTTCTGATCATATTTGTTACTTTACGCTTGTCTCTTCCAGTTTGTCTTTGTTACTTTGTTCTAGTTTCAGAAACACAGTATCTTACGTACAAGATCCCTGCAAATACATTCCCTCAATGACAGGTTGGTGGCTTCTATTTAGGCTGGGGCCCTTTAGAATGCCCACATCCAGATTCAGCCCAAATTCATCATTTTTTCAACCTATTATTCTTCTCCTTCTTGCACGTGCTACTTGCTAGTGCATTTTTAGAGTTTTAACTTGCTGATACAAAACTACTTCTGTGATCCGTTAAGTTTAGTTTGAATTCTAATCTCACCCTTTGGAAATACTTAAATACTTGGTGTGATTCACAGAGTTTTGTACCTGTGTAACCTGACTGAAGTCAGTAAGTTAAAATGTTCAATGTTTCAAGTCTATTACGTGGATGAGTTTGATGGTTAGCTGTCACCAATAAAATAATAACACTTATGGGATATATCCATCACAGCATATGCTCATAAAACTCCTAACACTAGTCTTCATAGTCAGAGACATGTGGCTTACAGGTCAGTTTGTGAAATAAACATTTACTTAAACAAACTACGGAGTAAGAAAAGTCTGCTAAATGGAGCATGCAGTAGCAACAAGTTCTTTTGCTTAGATGCACGTTTGCCGTGAAGGTCCAAACTCTCAATTCTCACAGTTGGCTTGATTATCTTAACAATTCTGTTACCACTAGCCCAATTACTCAGCTATACCGATAGGCTCATACTGACTTGCCAAAAAGTTGGAGGCTCCAGTCGACACAAGTTTTCCTGTGCTTTCATTTCACCCCAAGCTTTCTGTAAGGTTTGCTGTAGGCAACCAAAGAGAGAAAGAGTTGTACAAGTTGTTTGTGCTCCAGCAACCCACAGCCCCTGGAAATTCAGCAACATCTTCTGGCATGACAAGCAGATGTGTCATAGGAATGCAAGATAATAAGTGCCATAGATTTACCTTTGTCTCCCATTTATCTGATCCATGCTGTACTTAGCTTGAAACAATCCTGTCCGTTAATGCTATGCATAACTGTTTTATGCTTCTTGACTGGAGATAACTTACTCAAAGCTAATACTAGCAAGGGACAAAGAAGAAAATGAAGTACCTAACATTTGAGCAACAATGGGGAGTTTTAGTTATGTCCCAGATGAGATACCTGTTACCTGGAAAAGTAACATTGAAGAGTCTATTTAGAGGGGAAATATGTTATCACATGTTATAGCTAGCCTTTAGTGTGTAATTTGCAGTCTCCCCATTTCCATTTTACAAGCTGCGCACCTTTTCCCTTCGTTCTTCAGTCACTCAGGCACAAGAACTTACATATACAAAGTGATCAGTTTGTAAGAGCTGTGTCGTGAAGGCTCAGAAAGCAGACTCGGTCGGATTTTTCTCGTACTTCCTCATCTCTGCCCCAGATGTGCTAGGGGCTGTGAGTCTGCTGCTGGTTTCTTTCCTGTCCTACCCTACATCACTGCACCGCTAGGTTAGATCAGAGAGTGGTCTGCCTGCATCTGTGTTCAGCAGTATCACACTGATGGCTGAGCATTTACCCTGGTTTTTCTTGCATCAGGACTATATTTTATTCAGCCTTAGTGGTCTTCTGCTGAGGTCTTGTCACATTAACAAGCTAGGTTTTCCAAAGTAGGGAAGGTGATAAGGTCTCATCCCTACTTTCTAGGACATCCTTTTTAAAAGTCAAAGTGACTTTTACTAATAATGACACAATGTCCATTTTCCACCTGCATGTGCTGTGGCACAAGTGCCAGTACAGTGAGTACCAAGTAGAAAAATGAGTTCTCGTGCTTAAACAATGAGTTCAGGATTGCTCTACATTTCCCAGTACTCTTGCACTAGGAAACTGCTTTGCACTCGCCCTGTAAGCTTTTTTTCTCAAAATGTTTTTTCCATGTGTTAATAACACTTCAGTTCTAATTCTATTTTCCTAACAAAAAAAAATTGCTATACCATGCTTCTTGTTCCCTTTTCTACATTCTTCCCTACTACACTGTTTCCTTCTGTCTGTTTCTTCTTTCAGAATCGCATACCTAGTCCAAAGCTCCAATTGCTTCGTGAAGAGAAACAAAAGCCTCCCTCTCTCATCTGCCAAGCCTGGCCAAAGTTGTTCTTGTAGCTTAGTGGCTGCTTCTGAAGGGAGACAACCTGCAGCCTCCTGAAGGACAACAGATGGAAACCTCACTGTCACCGGGGACTTAGATGGCAGCTGCGCTTTGCCCAGTCCTGCCTTGCAAGACCCTCTCAAGAAGCCCCCACCTTGCTGGGTCAGTACGCAGGTGTCCTGATACCCGGAGAGAGGAACAAGGTTTCTTCTGCTACACTGCATTCAGTAAAAGGTGTCTTTTAAATCGAAAGCAACTTCGTTCTCCCGGCATACTCTGCTAGTTGTATCTAGGATACTTGCTTTGTTTGTTTGTTTCCAATTTCACTAATGAGGTTTTCCATTATTCTTTCCTTTATGCAGTTTTGACTGTTTTCTCTCATCTGATTCAATTTGTTAAATCTCCTCTATTCCCTTTCCATGTGTTTTTAGTCTAGGATTAAAAAAAAAAAAAAGTGTTCTTAGAGGCATAGTAGCCAGCATATTTCAAACAGTGATACCTTAAAACTCTGATGTACACGAGTTGTGCTTTTAAATTTGTTGGCCAGTCAAACGCATTACTGTGCTTCCCACTGATCCACTAACAATGTTAAAACATGACTTCCTCTGTCTGTTTAGCCCTTGTATAGCAAGCCTGTAAGTGATGGCTTCCTGGTTTTATAAATACTAACAGCTAAACAGAAAAGCATTTTCTGATTTCTTGGCCTCGTATTTCCTTCAAAGATATCAAAAAGTATTTTCCTGAATTCTTTGGCGAGGTGTATTTGATGTGAATCAGGAACAGAGGAAAACAAAGGAAAGGACCCGTCATAAGGGTGAAATCCCAGGACTGGATCCAAGCCTTGACAGTCCAGTGACAGAAGAACCAAACTATAACTCTATTTCGACCATTTTAGTTGGTTTTAGCGTCTGGCTCTACAGCACTGAATCAGCAATAGGATTAGTACTGACCTTAGCAGAACAAGGAATTCACCACACTGGCTTAGGGTCTGAAGGCAGTTTTACAACGTTCCCATCGTCTGCAGTTTTACTCCGATTTCTCACTGTCTCTCTCCTCCTCGCTGCGGTGTTCTCTTTCAGCTCCTTGGGTCCAGATTGAGAGGCAGCTTGTGAGAATCATGTACTTAGCTAGATGCAGTCGGTCCATTTGCCAATGTGCTAAAAATGAAGATATTTTTAAATAATTGTTTCATTGTCTAGTTTGTTTAATCTTTCTGCATTGTTCTCACTTTGGAAAGTTCCATTCACCCACATGACTGGAATAATACCTTCATCAGAAACACCCTCGATTCAGTTTGTCTGCTCAAGTTGTGGAGCCAGGTCTTGTCCTGTGCTGTAAATCAGCACTCCTCCAGCGACTTAAAAAACATTTATGCATTTGCCGATTTACAATTATTAAAGCTCAGGTAATGCAATATAAAAGTCAATGCTTGGAGAAGGAAAACAGAGCCGATACATTTCTCTTCTTTGTATATAACCTCTGCCAAAAACACCGTGATACAGATACCGCAAGAATATTGGCAAGTTTTGTATGTATCTGAGTAGCACAACGTGTGCTGTACGGCAGATGAGCACCCTGAAGGTACACAGGTTTGTCATGAAATAAGAGGTACCTTTGAGATGATAAAACTACCTCTGTGTGCCATTGTTCATTTAGTGAAAAGGGACCATAAAGTACTATCTGAGTTCAGTCCAAAAAAAATTAAAAAAAAAAAAAACACCACAGCTTTCAGAGATGTAACTGATTTGTTCCAGAATTGCTCACTGGCTGATATACAGCCTATTGTAACATTATTTTGTTCATGTTTTAAAAGATGTGTCTTGAGTCACTGAACCAGCTCAAAACATAAATCTCATCAGATCACGAAAATGCTGAACAATTTTCAAATAAGTGAATGAGTGCTGATGCTGGGCTGCATGCAAGACACAGACCAGCCATTCTTCCATATTTCTAAGCATATGAAAGCTAAACAAGATGCATCTCCGTGGGCTGAAGTATGGCTGGTCTGAACCAGGGAATGAAGGGAAATGCAACTGTCTTGTAATGCACTTTATCAACCCATCTCCATATTTCACTCTTCCTTACAATGAACTAACCACTTAGACTTGCCAAGATGGAGGTTAAGACAAACATTTGAACCTACCGATGAATAGTGCTATAATGAAATAGCAATACGATGATGCTTTACTTCCCTTGTGCCTTAAATGTCAGCTGTGCCACTGAGGGATTGTAAGTGTGCTTGGTTGGGGGTTTGGATTTTTTTTGCTTGGCTGTTATTTGTTTGGGTGTTTTGGTGGTGCATGCTCTTAATTTCCCAATTATAGCAAAGGCAAGAAAGAAGGGGAAAAAAAATTAAAGTACTTCAAGAAAGAAAAAAAAATTGCCAGGAACACTGGGAGGCCAAGGCAGACACCGAAGCCTGGTAACTTCACCAGAAAGTCTGCTCACACGATACCTCCAGATTCAAAACACTGTCATTGATTGCACGGTCTGAATATAATGGAGTTACAAAGATGCGATTAATACCAAAGGTGGCCGGGAGGACTTCTCCTTCTAGCACAATGTGTAAAGTGGGAAAACGAGAACTGGACTGCCAGGACCTGTAGTGAACACTCTATTAGATATGACTTTTCTACATGTGAAATTAGCAGATTTGTTACAGAAATAGCTCAGGCAGAGTGAATTCAGAAACCTCTGAACTGCAAGATGAGGTATCTCTTTAAAGGATCTGGTGTATCTCTGGCTGGTCAGGTGGCAAGACAAAAAGCCCAGCAAGCATGCTAATAAGGAGAAAAAAAAAAAAAAAGAAAAAAAAACCAAACCACCACAGATAATGCTCTCCTCAGGTTCCAGATTAATAAGGGAGAGAGAGCTGGGATTTATATGGTGAATTTATGCTCAGCTCTTTTACTTGGAGAAGTAAAGCTTAAGTCTTAAGGAATACAACTGAAGCTGTGTGGCTGCAGAAAGCTTTCCTGGCGGTACCATCAGGAACACGTCGCTGGCATGTTCCACAACTCCTGTATGATGCCCTACTTCAGCTACCTCTGTTGTCAGTGCAGGGAGAGAAGCTTTGGCCCTAACAGCAATTTCATCTGGGACAATCTTCTAAAAACTTTCATCAGAAGTTATATAGCTTGAAGTACAAAACCATTCTGTGTGAAACAAAGTATCTAGTTACCTCGTCTGAGACTGGAGGACAATTGAGTCGTGCAGAGTAGTCTCAGAGGAAACAACTTCCATCATGAAGATGTGTACAAAGCTAGAAACTTTGAGAAGATACCTGCCTTGGACAGCTCGCCTGCCAGAATTGTGAGTAGCAGAATTAATAATAGCGGGGTGCTCCAGGTACCCATCGTAGTATGTTACACACTTGGGAAGGTATTTAACTTTGAAGTTTACTGGAGCAGACGGACTACGGTAATAAGGCAGGAAGGGATCACAGCAAACAACAGCAGCCCAGCACAAGTCTAAAAATAGTCCTGCTATAGCAGTAACTAAAAACTCAGATTAGATACCTGCCTCTGACTTCAGAACAGGCTTGGATTCCTCCAGATATACAAATCTCATGCTGAGAAGTCCCAGTGAACATCAACATTTGTTCTGCTAGTATTGTGTAAGGGTTGGTGAACTATTCTTCTGAGACAACTAATCTAACAGTACTTGTAAGATTTTAGTTTTCCCACTGCACCCCTGACACGGGTAAGCTGAGGCAGGAAAATTAAGTTTATTGCCAAAGACTGCACTGGAGTATAACATAACAGATGGTACCTCAGTTTCTAAGTCCCATGTATAGCTGTGCTTCTATACTTCCGTGTTTTACTTTTTTGATTTAACATTTGTTTGGGGTTGGGGTTGGGGTTTTTTGTTTGGTTGGTTTTGTTTCCCACATAACATTCAAAGGCAATCTTATGCTGCACAAACCATAACATTTGCAGTGTACTTTTGTTCTTGTGTACTCAGACTAAATTTTCTCCAAAGCAAAGCAAAGTGAGGTTGCTATATACGGGATCTGAAGAGGACTTTGCAAATAAGTCAGCATACACATTTCTATTTTCTATTGCCCCATAAAATTGAGTACCGTTAGCAGCTGAAATTAGCAACTTAAAAGTTTTAGGCTTATCTCAGCTCTAAAAAGCCTTATACATAGGTCTTAGAACAGTTTCTAAGCACTGTGTGACAATCTATATACTACAACCTACAAGAGATACCTTGTCATATCTTCCAAGAAATGAACTGAGAAATCACGAGTGGGATTTTTCTAGTGCAGTCAGCAATAGCTTAACTCATTGCCTCGAGACATCACTTACCAATTATTTCACAGGAATCTAAGTTAAGCCAATTGCCAAATGCTCTTGAAAATCCCTATCCAGCTTTATAAAAGACTTCAATTTGAAATGAAATGCAGCTGTATTTTTTATTTATTTTTATCTAAGAGCATAGACATAGACAGTTACATGGATGCTGTCAATCAAGGAGAAGCAACTCAGTTGTATATCTGATTCATTCAGGTATAACGCTGACTTTTTTTTTTTTTAATACAGGCTAATGTTTAGCAGGAGATGTAGTAGATAGTAAGGCAGAAACCCAGTGGGATGTTTACTGTTAGCAGAGCATTTGGAGTGGTCCCCAACAGAAAGACCTTTAGTCAGTGGGGCATACTGGAACATAAAGCAGGTTTTACCAACTCTGCAAAACTAAGTCCATAGTATGAAATGCTGTTGAACTCACACAAGCACCAAGCAGGTGCTGCTACCACGTGTTATGCAGCTCAACTGTGTCGAGGAAAGAAATTTGGAATCCTTATTCAGGGGCCTCGGTTCCCCATGTCGTTCACTGAAGAAGCTCTCCACCTCAGAAGGTGCATTTGAAGCCATCTCCAGACTGAACAGCCACCTCCAGGTCAACACACCTACTGCAGCAGGAACAAACTGGGGAGAACTGTGTACAAATTTTTTTTTCCCCTGAAGCAGGAGTCTTCATTAAGGACATAGCAGTGTCTCCACCCACTTACAATCCAAAGCCTTAAATGTAAGTGCCTACAAATGCTTTTCCAATAAATAGACGTAGAGAATTCTTCCAAAGCACAGAAGACACAGAGCCCTCTCTCAATACACCTCCATGGAAAGGCAGGTGGTTACAGCACCTTCTTGGGATCAGAAAGACACAAGTAGGAGTCCAAACCTGTGGACACAAATAACAGTCTTCACTCTCATCTGTCACAGTCATTCTGATGTAGAAAGAACTCAAGCTTCATGGGCCAGAAAGTGGGAACAAGAATGAGCATCACAGTACTATTTCAGATATGTCTTCCGTCAATCTAAATCTATCCTTCATACAAAGGAGAAAAACAAATACATATTAATGCACTTACCAAAATGCAATTGTGTAAGAGGGGGGACAGCAACTCACTCTCCTCCCATATGTGTTCTATAAAGAAAAAAGTTGAAAAGTTGCTATCACTGCACTTCAAGTAGAGATTGATTGACTCGCCATATGTAGGTTTGCTTGTAGATTAACATATAGTTGAAACCCTACAGAGAAGTTTCCCTAACTTCTGGATCCTAGCCAGGAAAAAAGCCTGAACAAGGCGACAAGGTGATGGTGGTACAACCAAGGTACTCCAGGGCACGGGGAGCAGGAGAACTGCAGGCTTGCAGGGAATTCTGGGGTCGAAAGCTGAGGTCTTGTTTGCCCCAGACACCTGGGGAATGAGCTGCTGGAACCAGGATCTGTAGGAATGGTATCCCAAATTTGGGCATCTAAATTAATTGCCTTTGGGTCTGACCTTTGAGATGAGAAGACCAGAGACCCAAGATAAAAGCTAACAGAAAGAAGAGAGGTAGATTGACTTTTCATCTCACTAGCAATATAGAGAAGCTTTTATTCACATCTCAGCTACCTAATGTTTCTGATGAAACAAATTTTTCCGTAACCAGTGTATATTTTTTACATTATAGAAATTAAGTGGAAAGACTCAACAGGGAGTTTAAGTGATCTAATCACCTATCTTCCCCTGACTCTCGACAGGGCATCCATTTTCTATAGGCTTCTTCAGTTGCACAGCCCAGCTAAACCGGTTTATAAACCTTACTCTGGAGGAGCTTAGCACAAAAGTAGCATCAAAAAAAGGATAAGATATAGATAAAAAATGTCCCTGACACCAGTATCAAATTTTCACCAGCTAGAGATGGACTTTTGTGTCCATGTTTACTTCAACCTTCTGGCCGTGCCTTTTCAGTTGATGCCCAATATATACAATTATACACTTCAAGTTCCCCCCGCTTCTGGGACATTGACTTTTAACCCCAGTATTTCTCTATCATTCCTTGCCAGATATTTTTGTGTTCAAACCATGAGGTAAATAAGCTAGTGATTTAGTGTAGCCTGAGTTCATAAAGAAAGTTCATCCAGAAAATGCCAAGCACTCTGAAAATTAAGCTGGTGAAGGCATTTAGGTACTCAGACATGGGGGGTTCCAAGTTTTGCATCAAGCAGCTCTCCGTGACAGCCATTGGAGCCAGAAGTATCCTTTTATAGAGCAGCCCATTTCCTTCAGTAGTCAAAGGATCTTGAGTCTCAGCTCCTATGGTTCTCTGCATTTGTTTGCAGTCTTTCAACCTTTCTAGCCACCATCCACTGAGATGCAGTTAGCTGCAAATTCTATATGGTGCTGAACACCCCCAATTCCCTGATTTATCACCATAGCTCATTACATGAGTAGGCCTTGCTGGTTTAACAGACAGAACTAAGATCACAGTGGATCCTATGGGACATTTTCTGAGTACACCAGAAGGCTGAACAGAAGAACTCACCTAGACACAAACAATTCTTGTATGATAGAACAGAATTAGCAGGGAGATGACATTCACCACATAAGCAATAAAAAAAAAAAAAAAAAACAAAAAACAACAACCAACCCACAGGCCTACAAGCTTGAAAACACTCACCTCACTCTTCTGTGGTTTGAGAAATGAAGTCTAGCACAGCAAAACAAAAATCAGACCTACTTTTAATCTGTGAACAGCTCTTTTGATGAAATCTGTCATGTTTCTGGCTTCTTTTGTTCCTTGTGAAAAGAGCAAAAATGTTATTTTTCATAAAGAATTTCCAAATGTTTTATCTTTATTAACGTTTCTTTATGATATAGTTCATCACTGCAGGCAAATCTGTCTCGTTCGTTAATTCTTCCATTGTCAAAACAACATAACCAATAGTTTATAACATCGTAAGTCTTGGACATCAGTCATAATACAGAGATTCCCCATTATGTACAGGATTGTCTATTTTGATATGTTTGAAAGGCCAGTCATGACTGGTTATACGTTTATCTGTTGCTATGAGCAGCATAATATTCTGTATTGAAGCAGTCAGCCTATTAATGGCATATGAGTTGTTGAGTTGCTTTTGTCACTGTTTGTGGTTTTCCAGATGGTAAGAAATTAATCGCTTAGTTTAAATATTATTAATGCTTTTTCTGCGAGTTTCATATTTGATGCAAGATTTGGCAAGTCCTCTGAAGTTTGGGTTCTTAAACATACAGCCTTCTATCCAAAAAGCTTGAGATCCTATTCCATGCTACTAAAGTGCAAAGAAGAAATAGAAAATTACTGGGAGGGAGACAAAAAAAGGACATAACAGAAGTGATTCATAGTTCAATTTCACACAAAAGTGCTAAGCAAAATGTAGCCTTCAAAAAAAGTCCTCAAAAGATCCAGTTCAGTAAATATGGCTGTTTCAGACCTCTTTAGAAAGATTTATCCATCAGCTGTCATTCTTCTCTTAAGCAGGATACACAAAGAAAGATTCAGTGCTGCCAGCACCCGATATATGCATTTAAGAGACCTCAATGCCTTTTATTTGAGATAACAAAAGCAAAAGCAAAACAAGACTACCAGAGTGCTTCACGTGGCTTTTTTCTGTTTGATTTTTGGGCTCTTAAAGCTGGCATTTTTGAATTTGACTGGGGAAAGTGGAGAGGAGACCACTCAAGTCATTGCTGCATCTGTGGGTATTATGTGATCACTTAAAGGCTCTAAAAATCTGTGGATCCCCTTTGCTCTGTTACACAACTATTAGCAGGTCTAACATCGCAGAAACCAGTGCAACTACAGTAGCAAGTCACCAGTACAGGAGAAATCGGAAGAGCTGAGTGCTACAAGTGACAGGCTTTCGTGTTGCAAAGCAATTTAAGTCACCTCCCGCAAATTTTTAAGTCAGAAGAAGGGACTGAAGAGAAAAAAGCAACGGGCTTCAAGTCTTAAAAACTGATGATCAAAGAGGCACTAGATCACAGGTGAGTATCAGTTTGGAATTCTGCAGTCCTATGTACCAGGTGCTTCAGCTCTAGTGGGACAAACACAAGTTCAGGGTCTATCGGATCCTCAAAAGTACGTTCTTCAACTGCCTGGAGACACCCTCACTTGGTCAGAGATCACTTCTACTCCGACTTCTGTATTTCAAACTTCTGAGAATAACCAAATGGAGGAATTTCCTTTAATAAAAGCCAGAACAGCACAGTCAGCTCGCTGAGAACATTATACCAGGTGAACTGCACTTAGCTGGCATAGACAGCTGAACCTCGCAAGTGTCCTTCAGCAGCCACCCACCCCCAGCTGAGGTGCTGCCTAAAAATCAGAGCACGCAGAAGCCGTAGCCATCCCGCTCCCTTTGAAAGTATTAAGAGGGCCCCGGAGTACTTCCACAGGTGGGCTCTCATCGCCCTAGAAATTGTTCTGTTTCCCCATTTCTCTGCCCCGAGTAAAGCTGCCTTCCCAGGGCGCTGAAGATCTTCTCCGGGCAGGGGATAGCCGCCCGCCCATACCCTGCAAGCCGTGCCGCCAGGCAACGGGAGGCGAGCCCACGGAGTCGGGCAGGGTGTTCCAGCTGTGCCGAGGGGAACCAGCGCTCGCACACCTCAGTCCTCTAGGCAGCCTTTGGACATCTGTTGCCTTCTCAGCTTTCTCCCCTTTACCCGGCAGTTCCTTATCCAACGCCTTCTCACCAGCCAAAAAGGTGAGGCAGAGCTTCTGTCAGAATTATCATTGCTGACATTCCCTAGATAACCACTAACCTGGCTGAACTGAAGAAAACAGGTAACAAAGGAGAATAAGGCCATCATTGATTTTTTTGGTTTCTCGTTGACAAAAATTGTGACAGCTGATAGCTATCCCATTCCTATAGCTGATTTTGATCAAGGCGGCGTATTGAATGACATATTACAGGTTAAACTTAGAAGCAAGAACCGGGGTCTTTGTTTCAGGTTTTGTTTTGATTTTAAGTAAATACTGCATTCTTCTCTTCCTCCGGTTCGCAGTTCTTGCCAGGCCGTGTTCCTTCATTTGAAGTGATTTGCAGTTTTGGAAGAACATACCGCTGTGGAGATCTGAATACATAAACAGTTACGTTGCCTTGCTACTATGCACCGCACCTAAAGAAGGTCCTTTTATCATCGATGTTGCTATCTCTGATGTTGTACACATGTGGAAGATATCTTCAGTTACCAGTACAATATTTTTGAAAAAAAAAGAAAGCATTAGCCAACCTTAACCAAAAAAAAAAAAAAAAAAAAAAAAAAAAAAAAGAAGAGAAAACTAATGCTCACCACATGCACTGCCTTGAGAATTCAGATGAACTTTCTGTGCTTCTTTTCTTTTGCTTTGGAAAAATGTGTAAGCCATGATTTTAAATCATTTGCAAACTCCCCTGCTTTAATTTATTAACGTAAGCTGACTGCATGAGAGCACTATTTTAACCTTAAACTGGAATACTAATAATATCCCTACACAATACCAGATATGTTTAATTTCAGCTTTTATTGTGCTATTATTGCAGTGGATCCCAAGAACATCTGATTGAAGTTACCTTAAAAGTTCTGCATTTAAATTAGATACGGAACCAAATAAACTCCACTGATCACAACAACCTTGAAGTCGTGGAAATTCAGATCTAGATCCAGGATTTGCAGCTGGATTCCATCCCGAGTTTAAATGTGACTCAGAATCAAAGAGTGTCGTGGCTGCATACACAGTTTACAGGAAACATTCAATTCAACATTTTTGGTAGGTGTTCCATCCTTTAATTACTCCCAAATTTCTGCCTAACTCTTCCTACCGAGACCTAAATTCGGATTCTTGCTTTCTTTCTGAACTGACTAAAGCCTTAGCAGACACATCACTTCACTACAGAATAAACATTGTGGCACTGATTTGAATCCAAAACTCTCTGAACAACTGTTTCACATCTAAGTAATTGCACCAGCAGTAGTGGGATTGCCTCCTTTTTTTTTGGGGGGGGGGGGGGGCCGTAGTGGTTGGAATTGCAGCCCGTGACTTTATCATACAATATGAAAAGCCTTTGGGCTATCCTCTCAGCTGGGAAAAATAAGCAGAGCTCTGTTGGTTTCTGGGTGAATGAGATTATAATTCGAATCAGAAGCATGGTGTTTGTTTATACCATAACAAAGTATCACAGAAGTGTGTATCATAAGCCTTAAAGCAATGCACTCAAGGACGGCAAAACCCACGAGTCTGAGCTTAGGTTTCAGTGACTCCAGTGAAGTTATGCCTATTTATTTCAGGATAGCAGTGCTGATGTGCACCAGCTGAGAATCTGGCTCCTTAACTCCTGGATGACAGCAGAAACCATCTACGGGGGGAGGGAGAAGAGGCAGGGGTGGGAATCAGCTTGAGTACAGAGCTGTGCCCCTAATAAATGGGTATCGGCCACCTCTTAAACAGGCAGGCCTGTTTATTCCCAAAGCAAAACTAGAGAATGAATAAACACATGTAAAAAATAATACAAAGGGTGTATTTCCTTAAGGAATTTCAAATGTGCATACTATGCTTTGCATTCCAGCACAAAGGATTTTGATCTTGAGCAACACTTAACCAGTTACTCATTTTACGTGCTTGCACATACAGCCCTCATGATTCAAAACAAACTCCTGTATAAAATGCCTTTCAGAACAAGCCATCCATTCAGTTAACTTGACAGCCTGTGCTCAGCTAAGGATAAAACTTCTGCTCTCTTCCATGCACCCAAAAAACTCCCAAACCAGCCAGCAGAAATAAACTCAAAGGACAGTTTCTCCTGGTACCACATCCACGCTGCTCATCCCAGTGGGAGATGGTTCGGTATGTAGCATCGCTATGTTTCAGACTAATTATGTAAGAGAAATCACACGTGGCATAAACAGAATGGATAACAAAGAGCAGCAGTAGATGTTCAAATAAGCCACTGTTTATGTCAAAACTAATAACTTGTTTACTGTAGTGGACCCAATAAGTTAACAGGTCCAATGAGCCTAATGACTTTATTATCCACTCCTCTTTTTTTGCTCTTCATTGAGGCTGGAGCTGATTTTTTTCAGGAATCATTATGTTTGTGCAATCCGAGCATATTGTTATTTGCTACTTTCTGTGTGATCATTTTGGCATTCTTATGAGAGAAGATGATGATGGTTCTGTCTAAATGTTGGGGGGGATTATCACTGGCATGGGAAGTTATTAGGTTTGATGCAATATAGAGAACATTCGCAGTCAGAAAACAGCATGTTTCATTTTTAGGAATGGAGGTAATTGTGCTTTGTGACAGTGCACATCCTTAAGATGTTATGTATCATTGCGTACTTAAAAAAGCAGTACACTTTTCATTGATCTTTCAATTTCATTTTGATTTAAAATGCAGATCTTTCCCTCCATTGAAATCCTAGCATTTTTATTTTAAAATGTATCGGAAAAAATCCATTTCAGACATATGCAGCACCATAAATTACTTTTTGTGGTTGAAACAGTATTCGCTTATGTCATGGGTTGAACATCCTCCTTTATTAGAATGCTATTTATTGCCACCAGCTGCAGTGCTTAGCTAGGAAAGTTCTTGACACCAGCGATTGCTTTTCAGCACCAATGCTTCCGGCTGCTAACAGGGGCTTCTATTGCCAAACGCAGCCACCCCTCTTAAACTGTTCCTTCTGGTATACAGACAGCTCCTGTCATTGTTACCCAGTGCAGGAGCTGGGGGAAAGGGATTGGATCTGAACCCACTGCTATGTAATCTCTTTAGCTATAAATCTCCTATAACTTTAAAAGGCCTTGCCAAATACCGCTAGCTTGAAAGCTGTCAAATGTGCTCAGGAAATCTACCCATCAGTAATGGATTTTTTTCAAAATTAAGATGCGAGTTCAGCTTGTGAGCGGAGGACGTTTTACATAACTAGCCTCAGATTTAGTGAAAGCAACAGGACTTCTGTATGCATCGGTTATGTAGCCACTGGTCTCTATTTTATTAGATTTTAGAGCAGGGAGAAAGCAGACAAAGGTAATTACTCTTCTTCTGTTAAGGGCTATTATTACTCCTGCATAAACCGTTAGCACTGCTATTTTCTTTTGCCTGTGCCTATGGTAGGCAGGAAAACTGAGCTGGAGGAGTACAAAAGTGGCAGTGTCAACAGATGTCCTACCGAACAGTAAGTGTACCTTACACAGTAAATCTTCAAAGCGGTAGCATGTGTGCTGCTCCTGTGTATGCAAATCCTGTTATTTTATTGATATCATTTGCACACATGCCTTCTTCACAGCTGAACCCTTGAAAAGCCATTGCATATAATTGGGCTCAACTAAGCAACAGAGGCAATCAGTGACGGGAGGAGACTGAACTCTTTTAACATGGAAAGAATTCCTTTCCTCCCTCAGAAGAGAAACACCCAGTAGGTCAAAGAGGAAGGTTTCTCTGCAGTATAGCACAGCCAAGCCTGTTATACAGATGCCTGAACCACTGGAATCTAGAATTAAAAAAAAAAAAAAAAAAAAAAGTCAAGCCCTGAGCCTTCATGAACACAATTTTTCCCTTTGATTAAATAAAAGAATGAGCAAATATACACATTTTTGTCTATATGTACGTTTAAAAACCCTAAAACATTCAAACTGGAGTCTTTGCAGAGTTAGATTCTGCCACACAAGATAACTTAACTGGCAAACATTCTGAAATTTTTTTTTACTCACTCTGAAACCTGAGAAAAGTAGGTGTCCTATTCATCTTACAGACAGATTACAAAAAATGATCATTATTCTGCCCCTAACAAAATTCCTTTACAGATTCAGAGAGTACAAGAGACATCTGAAAGTCGGAGTTATTTATGGGTCAAAATACAATTACTCTTTATTTCTTATCTTGTCTGTGCAAATAACCCAAAACAGTTGTTAGCAAATTACTTTCTCCCTCATATCTTTAAACTGGAGATAAGTATATGTTTCCTCTAAATGACTCATAAAAATAAACTGACACAACAGTTTGACTATAAGTGTTACGTGCGACTGAGCAGCCTTCAAAAAAATTACTATTTTCTTTGCATCTATATTCTCCACCAGGGTCTGGGCCATACTCTACCCTACGCACAACATCCTAACATAAAGCCAGTATCCACTTCCCCACCACTGAAGGAGGTCTGCTCTGTTACACCGATCCCATTCTAGCCTTTTCTTCAGGAAGTACAAGACAAGAGATATGATAATGTAACGTCATGAAGAACGGGTCCCTTAAACAGCTCCTCTCCTCTATTCCAGCTGGACTTCTGCCAATTCAAATGGATGAGTGAGGGCCAACAGACATTTAGTGCAACCCTGTATTTAAAGCTAAATTATCCCCTGGATGACCCTAGAGTCAATTTATGGGTGCAGAGACTAATGTACAATAGAGTTCAGAAAGACTCTAAAGCCTAGCTTTGGAAATGCCTTGACACATGCCACTGGGGGGACACCCCGGGGGGCAGGAAGGGGTAAAATATATATGTGCTTGTTTTCTATGTTTGTGCAGTGTCCTATTTTGTGATTATTTTTTTTATTTTAAATTTCTTTTTGCCACTTTGTGAGTAAAAAAACAAATAATAGAGAAAGACCCTCTGAGTTCCCATTACACCAGTGAAAATGAAGTCTACTGATTTTAATTCTTACTACTGTTTAGAACAGTAATTTATCTCTGCAGACAAGTCGTCCCCTAAGGAGTTCAGTAGTTCAGCAGTATAACTCTTCCTCGTCCCTACAGATGCAGGAAATATTTAGTTGCGTGGTGCACAAGCATCGTCCATGTTAGCAATGGTGAGCAGTAGCCGCCTTAGTCACCCTTCTCCTAAGGGTCTTCCTGCAGGAACACACCACCAACTTCCCCACAGATTATTTTCTCTGTTGTGGGGCAAGCAAGCCAACAGAAAGAAAGCAGGTACGAGTATTCATTCCCTATTCCTTTCTTGTGCCAGGGATCTTAAGAGAACAGACAGAAGAGATGTCCAAGATGTGAATCACACAAATTGTGCCTGTGCATTTGGCTGCCAGGTTACCTTGCAGTAAACAGTGCAGGATGTCACTCTTGGTTTCCACAAAAGTTGCTTTGCTGGAAGTTCTGGACAATTTTTGTAATCCTTCCTTGGTGTAAGCAACCCACCTCAGTATTTATTTGATTAGGATTGGGCTTTTCCCGAGTTGCCCTGCTCAATGTAAAGTTTCATTCTCACTGCTTTAATTTTTATCTGCTTTATAGTTATCAGTTGACTTGGATTAAGCTACCACAGAAACCTGATAAGCTTTAATCCACTCTCCTGACTCTCCCCAAAATATAATTTCAGAAACAACTGAGATCTTCAGACCAAGTTAATTATAAAAACAAGCCCACCAAAAACTTCCGAGTAACACGAAAGGCATGCAGATGCAGCAACATTGTCATTTTATGTAAACTTTTTTTTTTTTTCTTTTGGACAAGTAGAACCGCGGATGACATTTTTATGCCCAAGTTTCTTAAATGCATCTCGAAACAAAAGTTTTTTTAAGACAAACACATAGCCCAGAGCAGATAGCAAGTAACTGTTGTAACCAGGAGGAGGGAGGAAAGGAAAAAAAAATCATCAAAGTGAGTTTAGTATGTTTTACTGCAATTTCAATAAGTTTAGTTATGATCATAAAAATTATAGTTAGGACAATCACAGGGCTCTCTGTTGTCTGGTGATTAATCCTACTTGTTTTCTTTTAGAAGAGTTCACAATTATCCGTGGCTTTCCTTTCCACGTAGCACCGTCTCCCATGTAAACACGCTGCTTTGGTGTTTTATTACGCAAGGCTGCGACTGAGCATTAGAGTAGGTTTCCGTACCCACTCTGTAGGTGTACGAGTTACACAAACACCAACACAAGATTCTGGTAAGGTAACGCAAGTGGCCAGGCAGCGACTTTTATGCGGCTAACCGAAAGAGGGTCAGGTAGCAATAGCAGTCTGCAGAGCAGTTGATTTACAAGCCAAAACCCCTCAGTGACCTCCGAGTCGAATGCAAGCAAGAGAGGGATGAAAGGCTCTTGCGGGTGCTTCCCCATCTGCAGCTGGTCGGCGTGGCAAGCAGCACCACCTTCCTTCCTTCGCTCCTTTGAACACGGCTATTCCCACCAGCAGCAATAGTCAAGGATCGCACCTGACCACCGTATAAGAAAACATCTGTCCCGTTCGTATTGCACCAGATATTTAAAAGAAATCCTCGTAGCAACCACACCACCAGTTTGCATATTGAGCAGTATACAGCTCTGAAGCAGTGACGCATTCAGCCACCTTATACAGGTCACTTTTATGCTGGTGTTTCCAAAAGGAGAGAAGTAGGGCAAGCTTTTCCAACTTGGCTGCCTGAAGCAATCCATCTATCCACCTATCTGAGAAGCTTAACCGACTAGCCTGATTTTTAGATGCAAGCATTCAAACCTCCCACTAAGTCAGTGTCAGAGACTTTCCAGAATCTTTTGCTCTGGTCTATATTTAGCACATCTATAACTAGCACGAAAAATGAACCGCGGGGGCAATTTAAAAGCAATGGCCAGATTTTCAATAGTACCATAGAAGGATGTACTTCAGGGGTTTTTTGCCTAACTTGGAAGAGTAAAAGGGTCGCATTTGCATAAGCGCTTAGCAGGTACTTTAAAAATTATTAGGCAAAACAAGTTCCTGCTTACTGTAACTACCTCTGACCAGTTCACCTGGGGATGGCAAGTTTGTTCAGTTGCTTTGTGACAAGTACATAAATGTGCAGACAGACCACACTCACATGCTAGTGAAACCTCATGGTTACAGACGTGCTAATAAAGGCAAGAGCAGTACAAGACTTAAGTTACAGAAACCAAATAAAACCATGTAACATCCAGGTAAGACCTATTCTTTCACACTGTAGAATCCAAAACAAATTTTCCACCCATGAGAACTAACAAACTTCCATACTCAGGAAATCTGGAAAACTGCCTGGGTGGATGATCAGTCATCTTTAGAAGAAAATCATCCTGCAAAGGTTATTTTGTGTGGAGTGGAGAAAGAAATAAAAAGAAAAAAAAGAAAAAAAAAAAAAAAAAGGAGTCAAGCAAATGGTGGGACTTTAGAAGAAAACACAGTTTCGCTATCTTTACAAAAGACCTAAATAAACTAGGGCGACAGATAAAACCAGACACTATTCAAGAATTGCAAGATGGTTTTGACAGAGAAATGTATAGATGTTTTACCTGCATGCAACTGGAAACTGAAAACTAAATGCATGCAATAATGCAACAGAGCATCTGAATACTCTTTGGGACTGTAAACTTATCTATTGAAAAGCTTCTGTTCAAAAAGCATTCCACAAAAATGGACTGCACCATCAAAGAAAGAACACCATGTAGGATTTAAGGTGAAGAAGGACAAGTCAGTGTTTATGGGAAAGAGAGACCATATTACAGATTCTGGTAGCCAACACCAACAAGCTTGCTTTCACTAGATCTCAAATAATAATTTTTAATTTAAGTACTGGCATTACAGAAAGCCACGAAAAAATGAGACTCCCATGGCTGGAAGTGAGAACATATTTCATCTCCAGCCAGAATCCTATGTCTGTTCCAAAGCTGAGTTACTGGAAGTCTTCCATCGTCTCCAGTCATTTTTTTTCCATTTTATTTCCCTCCTATTTTCAAAATGGGTGAGCGGGTATCTTCCACATAGCTCCAAACACTAGAACTACACAATATATACATTTATTCATTTCAGAGATATAAAATTCAGTGCTCTCTGAAGAACTATATTTAATGCACATCACACTGCTGAAACAAATTAAGCATAGTTTCAATTAACACTTACATTTTAATTCCACCTCCCCAACGTGCCAATACTCTTCTGGGAAAGAAAACAAAAGGAAAAATGCTTTTACAATTGCTCCAAATGTTATACCCATATTCTAGTAATGAAATAACATTATAATTTTTATTTTGAGAATATTACTGTGCTGCAAGAAAAGCATGGCAGACATTAAGGATTAACCTGATCTTCTATTAGCTAGACCAGGAACACTGTTAGATGCAGTACCTTAATAATACAAATACGACATGGGATTTTATGTCCTGTGACAAACTTGTGCTAGATTTTTATTTAAACGAAAGGATTTGTTGATCATTTTGAGAATGCAAATGGTTCTTTAGAAAACAAAGTGCCATTGGTGTACTTGAAAACATCCATTAACAATCAGAAGCTGGAAGCGGTCACCAAATAACCGCGGCCACAGAGCAAAGCTGTGTACGATGGCCACCAGGCTTTATTAGAGCTGCAAACCACAAGCCATGGTCTGATTCCCAATTTACTGGTTCTACAAACTTTAGGAAAAGCAAAGAGCTGCAGGCGTCAGTGAAATACAGCAATATGCTCTGAGTCAAGCCCTTACAGCTGAGTATCTCAATTCAGAGATACAAGGAGCACCTCAGGAACAGCAAAACCAGTTCCTTTTCAGCATATAAATGTACGCTTTAAGACAAGTAAGAAATGGAGAAGCCCGTTTAATTTGTCCCACACAGATATTTCCTCGCCTTTCCTGATCTGGTGAATACTCCCAGAGCAGTATCGTGCGGTCCGTGAGTTTCTGTTTCCATGAGCACTGCAGTAGTTATCAGCCTTCCTCCAGACCGGCCCAGACAACTTCTCTGCCTTACTACTGGAGTGGCTGCCCCAAATGCTTCACGCAAGTCCCAACCAGGGACACCACTTGAGGTGTCTTTTTAGAAGCAAGAGCAAACCAGGGGCCTCGCACCAAGGCATACGCACGCTCCAGCCAAACCCCAGACCTGATGGGTGTTTGCCACCCCGCGCCCCGCAGGCTACGCTCACCTTAGAGCGAAGGTCGGCTGAAAGCTGCCGGGCAGCGGGCAGCCTGGGTGGGATTGCCGCTTCACCTTTAAAGCCGGCCGCCTGCTGCACTTCCAGGGGGTTTACTGCTGCTGCAGGGAGAAATGAGATTTCCTTGTAAAAGCCTTTCTCCATAGGAACCAAGGCCTGCGTGGCTATCGACCGTCTGCTGAGCCCTGCGAACAGTTGTGCGTTAATTGCTTAATTGTCTGCCCTGATATTACTGGGGGGAGGTTGCCCCGGGTCAGCGTTTTATAGAATCAGGCCCAAAGGCTGCTGCAATAACTGAGAACAAAGGGAGTCCGTAAGAAAAGCCGTCTTCAGCCAGAGCAGAGAGCTATTTAGCCCAACCTCTCTCTGAGTGGCTAATAGAGTATATCTGGGGGAAAAGCACAGGCACAGGAGAAGCACCTGATGGAACTTCTTCCAGTACAGCCCCTCAAGCTTTCCGCAGCTCAGGAACCTCCTGAACTGGAAGGAATAGACCCTTGTCCATGCTTAAACCTTTAAGGTTAAAAAGCAGGAGGTAGCAGACCTGCTTTCAATAATACCAGCGCACAAAGGCTTGGAGTCACCAGCTGCTGTGAACCTGACGGCCGTTTACAGCCATTTAGAAGGGTGGGTGAGCCTATTGCCAACACGCGCTGGAAAACCGTGGGATAAATGTGGAGGAAAATTTAACAGTTCTGTCTAGATTATTAGAGAAAACAATACTTCACCCATCAAATTTACATCTGTCCTGTCTGGCTATTTATCGGCATAGTTGTGTGCGATGTTGGCAGAACAACAAAGGCGGTGGCAGTAGCGCCAGGAGCTTTGCGATAAGCTTCCACTGTGTCTATATGCGCATAGGTGCGCTTAGCTCAGAAGAGAGTTTACTGCCACGTAACTCCAGCTAGTCCTAAGCATCAGTCAGGCCTGACAAGTTACTGCATAAAATCAGGTTGTTCTTGCTAGTGCACTTTTCCATGAGCATCAGAACTTCACCATTGCTGAACGAACAAAATGACGGGGATCGGGCTGCAGCGGGTGACGGTGCAGCCTGCTGCCCTCTCTGGTGCATGGTATACTCTGTGATGTGCGCTTGGCTCCCCGCTATATGCTGGTATGAGTATTAAGTTCACTAATTTTTTAGTAAGGATCATTTAGGAGCACTGCGTTATATCCTATTAGAAAGCAAAACCATTGTATTTAACCATGAATATGCTAGGGAGTTAATTTAAAATTCCCTTACTGTACACATCACATCTTATTTTTTTCAATTAAACTGATTCAGTATTGGAATACAGCATAACTACGTTTCCTTGAGTACTCTCATAGGCAGTTGAACATCTGGAGGTAAAAATAGCAACAATAGAAAAGAAGAGGTACCATACAGGTTCTTCATATCAAGCTGAACAAAATTCCATAGTCCCTACATGCTGCTTGAAAGTGGATATAAAATACCTCCAAGAAAGGAGCCGCAGAACTTGAGACTATCAAGATAGAACAAGGGGTTATGAAAATGTATAAATATATTCAGGGGGAATTCTAGGGTGCCATTGCTGCCATCTGCAAGATGTGTTTCTCTTCTGGGTTCCAACTTCTGTTGCTTTTTAGTGTAAAGTGAATATTACATTCTTGCTGCTACTTACACTGTACGCATCTCAAAGGTTTGCTTATTCTTAATTAAAATTAGATTAATGAAATTCCTCTTCAGACTTTTTAGTGTCTCCAAAAACTTTCTGTTTTCGGGAAGAGGCCTACATCAGGACAGAAGTGGGAAAGAGTGTAGGGAAGCAAGGAGAAAGAAAATAAAAAAGGAGTTGTCTGAATAGCCTCCATGTCCTACCAGCTTAAAGGCAATGAAGCATTTGTCGGTTATTCCTGCGGACCGCAATCACTTCCCAAAGCTGTAACTTACATTCATTTTTTACATATTTGACGCATAAAGTAAAGCTGCCTCAAGCACTGTTGACTTGTACGAGTTGGTCTTGCTCAGCACATCACAGAGGGTCTCAGTGACCTTGGCTGAATTGCAAGGGTGAAGTTTTTACACTGATGAACTGTTTTGGAAGGAAATAAAAGCCATGAGTGAGCGTTTTTTGCACTGTCGAACACCATTCTGTCCCTTCTCATCTTCTCTTAATGGGGATGGTTAGCATAATCGTGCTTACGGCTGTTACGTCCTGTGCACTTATCTATACATAGGTGCCTGTACATAAATGTAAATACACCTGAGGTCTGCTCTTACCTGAGTTGGCCTTGGGAGTGTTTTCAGAATCAAATAGTGTGTGAAATGCCGGAGTTTGCTTCTTTCTTAAAAGGTCCCTGCAGAATTGCCATGGCACAAGCAGTATACAGTTTTCACATACCTAATACATTTTGTCTGACTGTTTCATTGTATTTCGTGAACATTAATAATTAAGTTTCAGGAAGGACTGTGTAAAGGCTGTAATGATTAATGTCATTTAAGGGACGATTTGTATAAAAAGAGGCTAACGATATAGCCAAGTTTATTCAGGTGTCAGTGGCAAAACGAGACATAAAACCTCTCAGCCCTAACTCACACGTGATCACACCAATCACAAGCCCCTCAGTGCTGTTTCAGAAATATCACCTCTTGTTACCCAGTTTCTGTAATATATTTAAGCATACGTACAACTAAATTAAGCACTTTCATGCTGGTTTCAATCTTGATATTTCATTTCCAAGATTCAAATCAAGCAGTTACCCATCTCTTCTGAACACGTATATTGGCATCAGTATCTGAAGATGCATTAGCAGAAAATCATTTACTGAAGGAGCAGCAGAAGGATATGAATGCTAGAAGACAATACCCATTTGCAGTGGTTCCCACAGATCCAGATGTTTTCTATGCCTCACGCACTGAGACTAATTGTGACGAAATTCTGAGAATGTCTGGCCACATTCTGCTATGATGTGAAGTGAAACAGTTTGCACCTGTATGTCAAAGCCAAACTCACTTTTGATCGAGGACTGACACTGTACCTTTGTATCACTAACAGCCGGGAGCTTCCCACACCCTATTCTTGTATATATGATATCGCATTACGGAAATGGCTAAAGCCCCACATTTATAAAGAGGGACGGCGTAAAATAAGTTTAGATAACACCTCCTCACCACTACGGCAGCCTTCTGGAATGCAGAGCACCCATGACAAAAGCAGCAAATAAGTGTTAAAGGAGGCGTACCTAGGAAGCAGTGTTACGTTGTGGTCGGCTCCTCCAGTGGCTGCTGTCCAACGAATGGATGGTTTGCGCTGTTGCGTCCGTGAAAGGAAGGTGTTGGTTCGACTAGCTGCGTAACTCCGCTCTCGCTCTTCAAATTCTGCAGCCTTGAAAGGCAGTTGGCCCACTGGGCATACAAATACAGCGCTTGGCTCAGCTTATCATTTTAATTTAAATGGACTCGGGAGATACGTTATCTCCTTGGGTAGAGGCACAGTGGCTGATGAGAGCGAATGGCTTGGTTTCCTTAAAGTTCTTCTGCAGGTGGGGTACAGTTGCCATCCTTTGATTTCCAGGAAAGAAATGAGGGCTTTGGCTCCTAGACTCAGGGCAATGCCCGCAGTATGTATGGATAACGAGAGGATTTGCCAGAGCCCTATTTCATACCAGCTCTTCAGATCTTTTTACGTGGTTCACATGCACTTTTCAGCAGCGTTATCCTTAGTCCTCAAGACGAGAAGCATGTGGGAGTGTGGAGGAAATGTATACGTTCTTCCCAGCCCACCGTTGGACAGAGCCCAAATTCCTTGGTGTAGGAGGGCTACGAGGTTCAGAACTGGAAGAAAGGGTTCTGGCAGACACAGCCAACTGGAAAGAGAGTGATCCACATGCAGAGCTCCTTCCAAAGATGAATCAGGGTGAAATGATTTTACATGTTCTTTCATTGTCCTTCCCACCTTGTAAACATTCCTGAAGCCTGTCCGTAAGCCCTGCATAAAGAAGTGCTAATATCCATATGTCAGTACTGGAAATGGTTTCTCCCACACCTAAAGAGCCAAGTTCATCCCCTATGTAATTCCACTCACTTTAATAGCTTTGCGGGAGGAAGGATACCAGCCCAGTAAGTCCACCCAAAAGCTGCCGATTCTGCTGAAAACAGCTGCCTGCCTTGTGAGTAGGATGAATCACCGCAGGCCTCAGTTGCTCAGGCCTTTGCAATAGATTCCTCTTCACTTCTGTATGCAGTTCTGCCTGCAAATCTCTAAATTATCTGGACACCAGCTGCTTGAAAGTCTTGAAAGCCCCATTATAGGAGATAAGGACAGCAGAGCAGCCCTTGCTCTCAGCTCTTAAACTATGTCCATCAAATGTGTATCTGTGCTGTATTTATGTTGCATTTATCCTACTGCAAGGCATTTCTTGATTAGCTGCAACATCCAGGAAGGAATTTTTAGTCTTTCTGATATGTTTCTTGATTTTCAGAAAGGAGGAATGAGTATTCACCTTTCTTTGCTCGGTCGGTCACAAACTAGAACTAGGATGTAGGTCAGGGTGAACCGATGCACCTGGAGGTATTAAATTGCTTCAGTGTCTGGTCAGTAAATCTTTATCCTATAGTCAGAAAAAGCTAAATGCCAGCTTTACAGTAAAAATGGACCGGCAGGGAGTTTCAGAGAAGCTAGAGGGAAAATTTTCATAGGATCACGTGGGAATGTTCTTTAACAAATTCTCTTCTATGATAATGATTCTGTGACCCTGGTGGTGCCTTCCAGTCTTATGTTCCTATAAATACCTTGCTTAGGAACTAATTCCTCTTGACAATCTGACAGAGCTTCAGCTTACAATAGAGCATGTCACCAGTTAGTTTATCTTATGGCTAACCTTAGCATTTGATTTTTGTTTTCTTTTACTGTGTCATTCTGGACAGCAAGATACTGTTTTTAGTATTACCTGTTGAGAATTTTTACTTAATGAGTAAAGGAACTTTCAGCTCCTTTAACAACAGATGCTCTAAATTAAAAGATCTGAAAGTAACATTCATATTCTTTAAGCAAATGGTGCATTCTAAGAGCCTAAACTATAAACGTAATTATAAATCTGTACAAAGTCCAGTTAAAAGAATCTGCTTGGGACAGAAGTTCACCCTTACAAGAAGTATAACATCAGGCATCGCAATTAGTCTTAACTAAAAAAATATCAGAGGAAAGGTCTTCAGAATGAATGAAGATTAGTTATTTTAATCACACTAGAGCTTTTTTGAATTTGCTTTTATGATGGAATAAAACATGAGACAACATAGTTGTATGAAAATGAGTTTCCATCAGCTGTGCTGAGAAAGAGATAAACAAGATAAACCTGACACACTCTTGGATATTGAAATGTATACACAAAACTACCGCTGTTTCCTAAGGTGGATCGGGGGGGAGAAGTTAAAGTGAAAATGTCTATTACTAATTCCCCTGTGCCCAGATAGGGGCATGAGGAGAAGTCATTTTTATAGCAAGCCTCTCTAATACTACTTAAGGAATAACACCTTTCTCTCTTCCACAGTCTGTTGCCTGGTACTCTATATGGTGTGAGATTAGGGCTTCTTCAAGATGTTCTTTGTTCTTCCCTTTTTACCTAATGCAACAAGGCAGGGGGTTGTCAGGATTTTACCAGGCAACAGCAGAACTATTTTTTTTACCCTAAATCTGCAAATGCCTCCTTCTTTGCATGTTGTCACACAAATCCCTTAGCAAAAATTTCATTTGATTTCACTCTGCTTAAGCTGTCTAAAAGGTATCCTAAGCACCTAAAATCCTAATCCAAAGGTCACCTCTCCTAATTTAGGCATCTAAATTTGTTTTGTAACGAATGGACCCCCACTCGTCATATCTCACCTACCATACATTCGTCTCAGGATCCTCCTCCTCAGCACGTTTCATCTCATTCTAAGACAAATGAGTTAAATGAGCGGACTATGGAGTAAAACGAGACGACCAGTACCGACTAGACATCTGACTTTTAGACAACTAAAATTAAAAAGGATCAAGCCCGTGCTTTGTTTGGTTCTCTTCTGCATAACACTTCACACACAATTCTCTATATGAGGTATTTTAGATCCTAAACGGAAAGATCTTTGTCAGCCCAGAGTCTATAGGTGACAGCAGAAGATACGGCACTTTGCACGTTTTGGCAAGGATTCCTTGCAGTCTGCTTCAGTCATTTATTCTAAATTAGGAGTAGATTTGCTCTAGACTTGCTCTATAGCCAGTGAAGAAAGGCAAGTACCTGCAGAGAAGCGCGTCTCGGTGTGCCTGCCTTTCTCCACTGACGACAGAGGAAGGAAGCCTCAAGCTGCTGCAGTCCCATCTTGGGTACTTCAGTTACACGGTGGGAGGAATCCATGTATATCACCTGCAATGCTGGGGCTTGTAATAAATTTGAAATCTGCTTTAAAATCTTGCTAGTATAATATAAATCATATGTCAAACTACATATAGTGCCAGTGTTGTGTTTGTGTGGTGCTATGCATACACACGTATGCATGCACAGTTTGTGTACGCTTATACTACAACAAAGAAAAACAGCCTGGTAACATAGCCTGCGAAATAATGAAGCCAGTTTTCAGAAAGATGTGGAAAACCTTTACACGCAGATCTCAGGATAAATTATTTTTAAGAAGTGAGCTATATCCGATCGTACAAAGTGGAATAATAGTTCCAAAGCCAATCAAATGCAATATTGCATTTGTTCTGGTTGAGTATGATTATATGGTGAGAGCATTTTGACCCGATAGAATAATAATAACAAAAAAGCCTAGTGGTAATGAGCGAAACTTTACTACTGACCTCTGTAAAGACTTATTGCCAGGACTCATATTGTCAGTGACATCCAGGATCAACAATGCTTGCAAGCAGTGGACTCAAAATGAAGTTGTCTGGTTTTGGCAACAAAATCTTCTGCATTTAGCAAAGGCATATGTTTCAAACTCAAATGACTTCACTTCAAATTAAAGCAAAAAAATGTTTTGAAGTGTAGTCATTTGATAATCATTTGCTTTAAAATAAGCAACATATTTCTATCTAATGGGATCCACATCTTTAACAAGTGAACCAACAGTGTGAGAAACAAAGAACAACCTGCTCCTAAATATAATTCCAAAATAAATTACATCTAGCTCTTTTTTTGTTGTTGTTGTGCTCTGTTTTCCTTTTTTGGCCGCCTGTAGAACTCCCACAATTTTTTCATTGCTACAATGACAAATGCTATGAGAAAAGACCTGGTCCACTGCCAGAAATCTACTCTAGACTTCAGTATATGTTTCTGCTTTCAAGAGTCAATTGTTTTCCTTCTCTCCCAGGGGCCACTAGCTACCTTATTACCAGAAAGAATGACCCCTTGACAGCGCAATTGAGATCCAGAAACTCAACAAAATTGTAACCCCTCCAGTGGCATCAGAATTCTAATCAACAGCAGAGGGTCTGGAAGACAAATGTACTTGTATATAAGGCCACCATATTAGAAAGTGGCTCCTCTACTTGCAAAGAAACCTATTTCTATTTGGTTTCTTTTGATATTTTTATTACCCCCTTTCCTGTAACCTTTTCATTGCTAGTGTTCTTAAGGCAGAAGGGTTTTCACAGCATGGGAATTATCTGCACTCAGTTTACACAGTTTGCTGCCTATTCCTTCTCTCGCAATCTATTTTGCGAAGCGTACAAGTAGACATGGGAGCCCCCTAGTCATTACTGATTTTTTCTCTTGTTCAGCTTAACTCACTAGCAGAACAATTGTTCCATCAGTACCTTTATTGCCACGTAAGAAACACGGGTGTAGAATCTCCAGCCTTGAAACTGCAGTGAAGAATGAGCTCGGTGTATTAAGGTGAACTTTACAGAGAATACACCTTGCACTTGCAAAGGCACGCACTGAAAAAGTGTCATACGATAACATTTCTCAAGTATAATCATTTCTAGAAGTATTCAGCTTATTTGCCGGACCCTTTTCCATACTGAAGATCTGAGAAACTAATGTTGTTTCAGATAAATACATTCAGGTAAATACGTACAAAGAAGTTTTGGAGCACGAGACCCTAGTCTAGTTGTTGTACCTGTGCATGTGGAGCCCTCCCCCGGAGTCTTGAGGTTACCAAAATCTGTGCCTCTAAATTGCCTAAATGTTTGGGGTTTTTTTTAAAAAGTTAGCAAACTTCAAGAAAATCTCACTGTGAGTTTAAAAGTTTGAAAAGAAACTTTTTCTTGTGATTTTATTATCAGGATTACCTGACATGTGCATTAGAAGGAATTTTTTTTAAGAGCATCCAACCAAATGGTAGAAAACGCGGTACCCGTGAACGAAAACATTGCTCCCAGAGATTCTGCCATCTGACTACCATTCCACAGAAATTGGAAAATATTTCAGATGCTTGTAGGAGAAAGCTTCTCCAGGTATAGAAGGATAAAGATATCTAAAAACAGTCAAAAGCAGCCAGCATGGCACAACACAAGCACACAAAATCCCACTGCCTTTAACAGAGATTTGGGTGAACGCAGGAATTCGCAGAGAGGAGCCTTCAAACAGCATCATGGCCTAAGATGCAAAAAAAAACCAGCAACGGCGTTCTGCTGAACACGTGCCGGGAAGAAGGGCATGAGAAGGGCAAGAAAACATGAGCTCAAAAAAAGAAACGTTTTTGTTACCTTTCCCAGACAAAGTCATCACCTTTTGCAAACAACAAAATAAAAGGTATTAGAGCCCTACGTGATCACTGGCAGGAGCAGCAGATGGCCAGCCTCGCACCTTTGGAACAGGAGCAACGCAAACAGCAATAATGTGATTTTCCCTGCACTGTCCTACCAACGAGATGTCACAGTAACGCAGAGCCGAGTGCTCGCCCGCCTTTCCCTGCTGAGGCACAACAGTTCTGCTGCAGACGGGCGAGAGGGACGAGGTTGAGAAAAGGGCTCTTCTGCCCTAGAAAGCAGGCTGCGGTCTCTGGCAAGGGCAGCTGAAGTAACGTTTTGATTTTTAGGTCACTGCCTTACAGTAAGCTCCGTGTGATTGAGCTCTTTCCTTGTCAACAGTCACGCTATGCGGAGAGCTGCTTTGTTCGTCTGTTTTGCCCCTGCAAACCTAATCACAGGATCGAGGCTTCAACTGATAATCGAAAGGGGAAAATTGACAAATGCGTCTTTTGGCGCCTGTATCCAAAAACGTACGGCCTCTTATTGCCTTACACGTTAGGTCGCATCTTTTTAATTTCTATTCAAGAGCCCAGAAGCAAGTTACACAGATTGTTTACGTGTGTAAGTACCATACATTAAAAATAACATGCTGAAATGCTGCTGTCAAAGTATGAGACCTACCTGACTGATGGAATATTCTTCTAAAATGAGCAGCTCTGAGCTTCCCTTAAACACAATGAAGGAAAATCTAAAGATAATAATGAACAAGAAAGTAGCTTCTTCTGCCAGACCCATCAAGTTAAATGGCTCTTTGTATTGTTCAAAGTGTGTACACTATTGTGTTCTGTGGCAGAGGGTAAAGAGAGGGAACTTTCAGTGACGTTTTGATGAGATAACAAATAAAAAATAATATTTTGACAGAGAGCTCATCCTATTAAAAAAAAAAAAAAAAAGGCATTTCTCCAGCTCAAACAGAAATCCCCTTGATGTGAAGAATATTGAGGTTGTATGTACAGCCTTCCAGTAATACTTACAGGAAATGTGCCATTCGCAACAGTACATGCAGCATGACTAAAGACCGTAAGTGCTTGGCATCGTTTGAGCTTAGTTTTAAATACCTATGATAGACATTTTTTGAATATGTTTCCTGAAAGCAGTGTCAAGGATTTATTTCAGCATTAGCTTGCGCATGCTGATAGGTTGAACTGGTGCTCATCTACCCAATAAATACAAAAAGGATTAGTTTCAGTGTATGTACAAAGTTGGAGGTTGTATTTTTTTTATGCCAGTATTGGGATTTATTTGCCCTCCTGATGAAACGTTTACCTCACCCTGCCTCATCAATATTAACCTCACAGATCAACAGATCTTCATATCGACAGAATAGAGAAGTCAATATCTCCTTATTATTATTTAATAAGTATTTCATTGTCAGTAACTGAGTGAGAACAAACATCTGTGCAGTATAATGGCATGCACTTTAATTTTGCAAGGTTACTGTCTTGCATATGTTTGACAGAAGAAAGCTAACCCATAGTAAAAATCCCCCAGTAATATCAGCGTATAAAATGACAACATGTTGAAGGACATTTAAATTGAACAAAACAGGGTGGTTTTTTTAGTCCCAGTTTTGATATACAAATGTTAGATGTGTTTTACTGTGGCTTCTGACTATGATTGATAGGAGATGCATCAATTTCAAGGTCTGTGAATTTAAGTAAATTGTTGTCAGTGGTATCACTGCTTCTTTTTTGTATTTTTTTTTTCAAATTATCTCCTTACAGAGAATAGTGTATTACAGATTGAGACAGAATATACATAAAGCATCAATTTAGCTTGAATATCCACTTACAATAATAAAAAGAAAATAGTTGTGATAAGAATGTGAGTACATCAGAGTTGTTCAGAAAACTCCAGAGTATTTAAAAAAAAAACAACGCCTATGTTTTTCTTCTAAGTAATCTTTGCTGTTTCTGTTTGGAAAATACTTTGCTTGCCTTTCCATTGGAAGGAAAAATATCATATTCATTTAAAAAAAAAAAAAAAAGAAAAGGGGTAGTAGTAGATCTTAGAGACTCCTTTTATCTTTGTCCTCAGAATATAATTCCATTAAATTACACATTAGCAAAGAAAACCCCAAACCTGTATCAACAATTTGCAACCTGTGGGAAGTTTATTAACCCTTCATTGCTAAGTGGCGACGCTTTATTTGACTGAAAGGCTTGAAGAGCGTCCTCTAAAACCGACAGCGATTGAACATCGTACGGCAAAGCTTGCTATAGTTCCAGTACCTTCAGAAATTAGCTGTGTCTGATCTGAAACGAGTTTTCTCTAGACCACTTCTTATCTGATGATGTCTGACTTAGGATCTGGTGAAATGCACAGATACTTTTTATTATGTTTTCCAACACATGGTCGTGACTTGTTTCCATGTATAAGTGTGTTGTGACTATGTACCTACATGCCTGTCTATATGCATAAAGCAATGTATACACTATTTGTGTGTGGTTTTGGTTTTAACATCAGACTCTATAAATGAATAAAGACACTATCTTCATTTTACTGTTCTCCAAAAGGGGCAACATGGAATGGATTCTGTAAATCTAACTATACACGTTGCTGATTAAAAGCTGATGGTAACAGTTAATATACAAGGGGACAGACTAGTTTTTCTTCTAACATTTTTTTTCCAAGGGAAAAAAAATGAAAATTAGACAGAAAAGAGCATTTCCAGATGTGACTGTATAGGGCTTGATTTGAAGCACTTTTGTTATCTCCTTAATAATGCATATAAGGACGCTCATGTGAAATGTTATGTTAAAACTCAGTCCTAGTAGATATTTGCGCTTATGAATTGATTCCTTATCCATATTTTATGGAGAAATAGCTCGGCACTGGATTACAGCACATTATTTTCCAAACTCCTTATTAGAGTCTGCATGTCTCTCTACTGTGCCTCCAGGCTTAAATTAAAAACAAAACTTAAGTAAAATTTAAAGAGACAACATTCAGAAACTTATTTTTTTACAAAGCTTCTGAAAGTTCATAATTATTTTTGTCCCTAATAGGCCCGCCTTTGAAATAATTTGATGGCTAGGTTTGTAAATCCACGTGGAAGGATCTGGCATCCCATAACCATTAAGGGGAATATATATCACAAAAATGATTTTGCATATAAATAATGGTATACAGGATTTGGCTTAAATTGTCTGCTTTCATTTGATTTTTTTTTTTTTTTTTTTTCTGTAAGGTAATTTGGAGGGAGGCAGGAAGATCAAATTGAACACAATTTGGAAATGAAACTTGGATAATTGAGCTAAGTAGGCTGAACTCGCCAGTCACCTGTGACCTCCTCCTAGTCACACATCATTTCAAATAGCTAAAACGAGAGGGCCTGTGTAGAGCCGCACAACATAAATAGAGCAAGCGGAGTTTCAGCCTGGGACCACGTTAGCCCTCGTAATCTGCTTGCCTCGTTTTTATTTCAGGCGCAGGGACCCGAGCACAGCGCACCACCGCCTCGAGAAGGGGCCTGGCCCCCCGGTGCGCCCGGGGACCTTGGTGGAGGACAGCAGGACGGACGGACACGCAGGGCGCTGGGGGACCAAACCAGCGCTGGGCCTGCGTCAGCTGGGGAATGGAAGCTTCGCCAGTAAACGAGAGCTCACCCGTGGTAGGATCTCCTCCACGGACCGCTACAACCCAAAGTTTGCGGTCGTCCCCGTGCGTGAGCCTAATATTTTGCTGTTCATTTTGAAGCGATTATTCAAAACACCTTGGCAGCTGAACCCCCCCCGCGCTTTCGGGATAATTATTTCTAATCGTGATTGGCAATAATAGTAATTGCCATATTCAGCCGGCACCCAGCTGTAACGATTCTTCCTTATTATTATTATTATTATTTGGGTTAACAATCGCCACTGACAACAATGTCTCCCGGCCCTCCTCTCCCTCCCCCAAACGCCCAGGGAACGGAGGGAGGGCGCTCTGCAGCAGCCCTCGGGTGGGCCGCTGCCCCCCCCCCCCCTGCCCTGCCCTGCCCTGCCCTCCCCCGGGCTCGGCGGGGATGGGGGGGCGAGGAGAGGGCGGCTGTCCGGCGTGGGGGGGGGGGGGGGGGGGGGGGGCCGGCTCCCTGCCGGGGGGCTGCCGTGAGGGGACGGGGGCGAGCCGGGCTGCCGCAGCCTCCCCCCCACCCACCCGCGGCGGAGCAGGGGCCGAAGCCGCGGCTGTAACGAGCCTCTTAATAAACCTCCGGGTCGATGATGCATGGCTCGCTAGTGAATCTTCGCGGGTTTATTTATTTTAACTAAATCGCCCAAATGGATCGCAGCTCCGTGTTGACTCTGGCGAGAGGCGAGGCGGGGAGCCGGGGGCCGGGGGGGTGGGGGGCCGGCGGAGCTGACAGGTCGCCCGGGGGTTGCGGCGTTTCGTGCTGGCAGCGACCCTCTGCAACCGCCCGCCGCCCGCTCCGGGAAAGGTGTGTGCGTCCCGTCGCCCCCCCAGCCCCGGTGATCGCCCCCCCTTCCTCCTCCTCCTCCTCCTCCTCCTCCCCCGCCCTGCCCTTGCGAGGAAGAGCCGAGCGCAGCCCCCGGCCCGGCCGGAGCGGAGCGGAGCGGGGCGGCCCCAGCCGCGGGGCATCCCCCGGCCAGGCCGCCCGCTGCCGCCGCCGCCCATCCCCGCCGCCTGCGGGGAAGGCTGGGGGGCGGGGGGCGAGGGAGGGAAAGGCGAAGGGTCCGTGTTTGGAAACCGAGGGAAAAGGTGGCCCGCTAGCGGATTTCCAAAGTTGACGGTCGTCAGAAAGAGGCGGGGGGGGGGGGGGGGGGCAGAGCTTTCCCTGCCGGCACCAGAGGGGCGAGCACCCCGGAGCTGCGGAGGGGGGGGGCGGGGGACGGGACCCCCTCAGCGCCAAGGGGCGGTTTAGCAGGGAAGAGCGGCCGGCCGCCTTCGCGACCCCCGCGGGTGAGGCCGGCGGTGAAGCCACCAGCCCAGCGCTTCTCCCGAGCGTTTCTCGCCTTTATTCGCGTTCACGTGGGAGCAGAAGTTGGGTCCCCGGCGCTGCGGGAGGCCTGGGCTGCCACCCCCAGCCCACGGGCGTGCTGGTCTCGCACGGCCACGGCGCCCAGCCCGCCGGGAGCGGCGCCCGCTCGCCCAGCGCCGGCAGCCTTCGGGGGCGCCTTGCAGGTCAGCGCGGCGGACACCCCACCCCCCCCCCCCACCCCGGCTCAAAGCCGCCTCCGGCGTCCAAAACCACAAGCAGAAGTTGCCGACCCGCTTCAGCCAGAGCCTTCCCCCGGCGGGCGCCCTACCCGCCCCCCCCCCCCGCCACCCCCGCAGCCTCAGCCCTCCCCGGTCCTGGCGGACTACAACCCCCCCCCCCCCCCCCCTACCCCCCGCCCCGCGCCCCGAGGCCGCCGCCGCGCTCCGCCGGGAGCGGGGGCCGGGCGAGGCCGCGGGCCGGGCCCCGGTACCGGGGGACGCCGGGCCCCGGTGCCGGGCAGGGGCGGGCAGCCCGGCAGCCACGCGCCGCTGCCCGCCGCCCCCCCCCCCCCCCCCCCCCCCGGGGATGCTAGTCCCTGACGTCAGATGTTTGCTCAGTCTTTTGTTCAGTTAAAAATAGTTTCACGCAGCAGCTTACCTGCCTTGGGTGGCGGCTGTTCGTGGGCTGCGTCGGGGAAGCGTTTTCTGGCGCAACCCGGTCTTTTCCCTCGCCCTCGGATCTGCGATCTCCGCACCTAAACTAATTATATCCGCACGCAGGCGACGGGCTCGCAGTCTTCTCAAACCAGCATTTTGCTGCCTGAAACACACGGAAAGGGAAAGTTTCTTTGTAATCTAGCTGCAGCCGGGCTATGTTATCACAGCTAGATATTTCTCACTGCGACCCACTGGAGCATGTGTACCGTCAAACATTATCATTACTCTAGTAGTCTTTATTTTTCATTTTTCCCCTTTGCGTCTCATGCGTGGCCGCTACCGTGTTGTACCTGCGACTGCATATTAGCCTAGTAAAATAATTGCTCTACAGCAGATTACTTGCGGCAGGCATTTATTCGTCTTCTCCCGATTCTACGGACTTATTAAAAAGTAATGGGTGCCAAGGCAATCAAGGAATATTTCCTAATTAAAGAGGAGAAATGGAACTGTCACCATTTCCCACTGTTTGCGGGCCAGTTCGTGTGCTCGGCTTACACACACTTTTACATCACGCACACATGCGTACACAGTATATGCGCGTATGGTGCACATGCACGCACGTACACCCCCCCCACACACACCACAGTTAGTTCCCGGTTTCTTACGGAGATTAAAGAATAACTTGAAATCGAAGACAAATGAATTGACAGGAAAATTTATCGCTTTTTCCCCCCACTTTTATTTCTTCCCGTGTTATAAGGGAATTCCGAGTCTTCAGCTGGGCGGGCAATTAGCCACCCCAGTGCCTGGTGTCCTTGCGACCGTCACCCCGCGGAATAGTTTATGGGGCTGAAGTTTTTCAACAACTCGGTAACCTTATTTTATTGTTGCGTGTGCGTGTGACGCATAATCTCCCACACGTGCAGATCTATCGGATCTACATAGCGTGCGTATAATTTTGTAGTTTGTCTTAGCCGAACTGCTCCTGGGTGACAAATCTCTCCGTTGCGGAGAGCGCCGTCCTCATTTCAATACTGTTTCGTTCTGGGAGCGCGCACGGTAATTCTTTACAACGAAATTGCTTCCCCTCTGGTTCCTAGATTTTAATTTAGTAAAGGACTGATTAGCTGTGGCTTTAAAAGGGCCAGGTCTGCGCTGGCTCGCAGCGTCACCTCTCACCTCTCCGCAGCCCCGGGCTGGGGTCACTGCGGGGCCGCGGCGGGGGAGCGGGCAGCGCGGCTCCGGCTCCGGCTCCGGCTCCGGCTCCGGCTCCGGCTCCGGCTCCCGCTCCGGCTCCCGCTCCCGCTCCCGCTGCGCCTACCTGCGCGCCCCGCGCAGCGCCCCGCGCAGCGCCCCGCACCGCTGCCCAGCCCGCCTCCGGGAGCAAATCCCCCGTCCCCGTCCTCGTCCCCCCCCCACACCCCGGCGGAGCGGGGAGAGCAGCCCGCCCGCCCCTGCCTCTGGTATATCGCTGCTGGAATGAATCAGCGCGCAAACAACAGGAAGATGCAGCTTTGCTAGGCGAAAATAATTGTGCGGTTTGGTTTAATTTGCGTCACCCCGGTTTAATGGCACCCTTTCTTGGGACTTCGAGGGAGGGGAGGGGAGGAGGAGAAGGAGGAAGGCCGGCCGGGGTGCGTCCCGCCGCTTAAAGGCTTCGTGTGAACTTCTACATTTTGAAAGAATAACTTCTAAAAACCTGTGTTTCATTGTATTCAGACGTGTGCCCAGCTCACATCGATTTGTGGAGTCATTGGAGGTGTAAAGAACCGTTGGTAACATTTCAGGTCCAGTGTCCCTAAATCATCAGATTCTCCCTTCTCTGCCAAATCCTGGAAGTAGTTTAACAAGGGGAAAGGAAAAGAAAAAAAAAAAAAAAAAAAAGTGTTTTGAGTCTTTTATTTTTCAGCCGTAAAAATGCATTTCAAAGAGGGATGATATTCTGACAGGAGGGACTACAACAAAAAACACAGGTCGCTTCTGAAAAGGTTTCACTCTGAGCAAATGTTTCGAGTATGTCGGATCCTCATCAAATTATACTACAGACCTTATTCTGACGATTATTGGAAAACACGCAACGCATACAAAAATGCGAGCGAGAAAGGGTCGAGACGAATTTGTTTTCAGACAGGAGCAGTGAAAGGAGGCGCAAGTACGTTTTTCATAGTTTTGATCTTTATCAAAGGATCGATGCAGCTAAAGCCAAATACCCAATATTCAGGAAAATACGATCAATTTTAAGAAGTTACCTTTCCTTGAGTGCACGGCTGCATTTACAGAACTGGTGCGGAGCCATCGCTTTGTTTATTTTTCTAATGTCTACCCAAATTCCAGCAATCCGCAGAGCAGTAACAGCTTTTTCCATGTGTTTATCATCGGGGTTGCAACAGGATTCGCCTCAATTGTTCTGCCTTTCTTGTGTTTTCCTTTCTTCCCTTTTCTGCATTTCCCAGATACATTCGCTTTGGTTGCAAAAATAAACACCGGAGTTTTTAACAGCAATTTGAGATGATAATGGTTACTGATCCCATTCTTTCCATCATAATCTTCAAGTGGTTTAAGATTAATGATAGGAGGTGTTTTAGCAAGGAGTGCGGGTTCTCTTCTCCAAAGACCATCGCTATGATAATTTACTTAAGATGTTGACAAGACTGTCACTAAGGCTAATTTTTTATTAAGCTGCGCTGCAGCAACTGCAGTAAGCGGTTGTTGTTGTTGTTGTTGAAGCACATTGTATTTTTGAATGCCTTCCTATAAATATTGTTATTTGGTCTCTGCCTGACGGATTTGCAATGGAGATGATTCCCCTTGCCTTTGTTTCGCGAAAGGTGTCTTCTGGTATTCTGATAAATATTGTCTTCCACCCTCCCCCATTCCCTTGCACGCACATTTTTTAAAAGAAAATAAATTTCAGCAACTACTCTCTCGGTCCGGCAAGCCAGACCTTCCGCGAAGCGTTGTTTTGGCCGGACTCTGTCTGGCGCAGCCCTGCACCAACGGCCCTGGACGCAGGCTCGAGGGTCGGTTTTGCGACATTTCTTTCCTTTTTTTGTTGTTGGGTTTTGGTTTTGGTTTGGTGGTTTTTTTTTTGTTTTTAAGGGGCAAAATAACCCCGTAACCCGTAAATACGTAGCTGTAGCACCCCGGCGTACCGAGAGGCCGGGGTGCCTCTTTAAAGGCGGGCGATTTACGATGGCACCGGCGGCCCCCGAGCGCAGTTCTGCCTTCGCCGCCCCCCGCCCCCCGCGCTGCCCCGGTCCCCCCGGCGGGCCGGCACCCGCGGGCGCGCCGCGCGGCTGCCCACGGCAGGGCGGCCCCCCACCCGCGGCAGCGCTCCCCCTGCCCCGTGCCCGCTCTCCCCGCCGGGGTCGCGGCCGGGGCCGGGCTCCGCGCACCCCGCGCCCCTGCCCGGCCGCTTGCCCGCTCCCCTCCGGGGGGCCGCCGGTGAGCAACAGCCCCTCGGCGGGCGGCGGGCCTGGGGAGCGGGCCGGGGGCGGGGGGGGGGGGGGGCGGACGGGACGGGACACGGCGGGCCGACACGCGTGTGTGCGCGCGGGACGGCGGCGGCAGGGAGGCGCGGAACGGCCCGCTGCCTCTGAGGGGAAAAGTCGGGGGGACGTCGCCGCAGGCCGGCTGACTTCCCCCCTCCGTCGTGTTTTCCACAGACATGGAACCGGGGGCTTACCTATAAATTACCGGGGTCACGTGACACTCCTTTGGCAGTGGTTTATCGCCCTGTGCGCTCCCCCGGTTGCCTTGCTCCGCGCCTGCGGCCAGGCGCGCCGGGAGGGCCGGGGGGGTGGCGGGGCCGGGGCGGGGGGGGGGGGAGCCGCGCGGGGCGCCGGGGCGCAGGCAGCCGAGTTTGGGTGGCGACCCCCCGGCCCCCCCCCCCGCCCCGGTCCCGTGTCCGTCCGTGTCCCGTCCCCCCCCCCCCCCCACCCGCCAGCACCGCCCGCCCTGCCGCGGGGGGGCCCGGGGGGGGCGGGCAGGGGCGCGCTGCCCGCGCGCGGGGCGGGCGTGGGGCTCTCCTCCGCGGCGGCGCCGGGCTCGGCCAGCAGGGGGCGCTCCGACGTTGCGCCTGGCGGCCCGCGCCGCCGCGCCGCGCCGCGCCGCGCCGCGCCGCCGGCCGGCCGCCCACGGACACGCGTGTGCGCACACGCGCGCGCGCAGGCGCGCGCACACTCCCACAGCGTCGCGGCCCTCCGTCCAGGTGCGCGCGTTAGCGGGCGCTGGACGCCCCGTGCAGGCACTGCGCCGCACGTGGCTCTCTCCCTGCGTGTGCGTGTGCGTGTGCGTGTGCGTGTGCGTGCGCGTACTATATACATTATGCAACTTATTAAATACGCCGATGAATTGTCAACATTTTTTTCGCCTGTTAGTTCCGCTGATCCGGGCAGGATTTATTTTCAGATCTCGGGTCCCGGAGCTATAACGCGTGATTTCTTTGCCTTAAATAAAATTGGTCAAATGTTGACAACCTTTAAGCCAATCTAACACTCAAGATTACTGATGGGAAACTAATGAGAAAATATCAGATCGTCCGGCCTGGGGGCTCCTAATTAAATCTTAGCTGATTGAAAAATAAAAGCGGGTTCGGGGGCGTAGGGGGAGGAGGGAAGAAGCTCCGGGCTGAACTTTAGCTCTCGTTTTACGTGATATTTCCCCGAGCCGCCCCTCCCTCCGCTCTGCCCCCCTCCCTCTTTAAAAAGCCTAATGTTATTTCGCTGGTTATTTCGAGAGATCCGAACGCGGCTATCATTCCTTGCCCGGTAAATATTAAGGCCTTTAAGCAACGCGATTTAACTAATTAGAAAATTTACATCATTAAGTCTCAGGGAGAGAAAAAAGGAGAAACAAATCTGTCAGTCATTTTAAAAGAGACAGGCCCTATTGAAGTGTGAAGAAATCGGCTCTAATTCAAAAAGGCAATCGGGCAGAAAAAGCCCTCAACATTACCCTGCTAGTTATTAATCAGAAGGGGGTTCCCCCCCTCTCCTTCCCTGTAATGGCAAGAGCTGAAGCACATCGTTAGTTTCTCCCAAAGCTACCGCGCAGTTCCCATTCAGGTTTTTTGCCACTCGTCCATGTCCCGTATTAATAGCGAGTATTTGTCCATTCAAGGCTCATAGATTTGAAAATGTTTCCGAATTGGGGAGCCGCAGCCGCAGAAAAGAAAAAGCGGGGGGGGGGGGGGGGGGGGAAAGGGGAGCGGGGGAGGAAAAAAAAAATATAAAGGGTCCCCCACTCCTTACCTCCGCCCCAGCCAAATACAAGGGCTGCGATGCCCCGTCCCCCGCCCCCATTAAAGTGAGGTCCTAAAGTAAACCTGCTCGGTGAGAACGAGATCGCGGCTTTGTTTTTCTCCCTCGCCCTGCGTTTCTAAACGCAGACCCCAGCCCGAGAGCGGAAAGCCCCCCCCCCCCCCCCCCCCCCCCTTTCTTCCTTGTTTTCCCAAGGACTACCCGAGTTTAGTGCCACGCACCAGACTCGAGCAGAACAACATCAAACCGGAGTGAAAATCGGAGAGATCGGATTACTAATGTCGGGTCGTTAACGAAGCGATGCGGGACGCTGCCTGCCGGCGCGGCGAGCGGGAGGAGGAGCTGGTGGCCCCCGGGCTGGGGAGCGCGGCTGGGGGCGCTGGCGGGGGGCGGGGGGGGGGCAATGGAGGCGCTTGGTCCGAACCACAGAGAGGGGCACAGCTCGCGCGCGCTTTCGCGGTCTCTCTTTCAGGCGCGCTCGCTAATCCTCCCCTTCCAACGGCTCGCAGCGGACTGCGGTATAAATAATAAATACCTCCTACTCTGCGGTTTCTCTCTCCTAATCTCGAAGAATCTGACAGTCGCTTTAATCAAAGGAGTTTGCACCGGTTCGTCGCGGAGCTCACTCAAGGCGTTTTAAACCCGCTTCGGACAAACCCAGGCGAGAGGGGCCTATTTCTGATCTCACGGCCCGGGCACGAACTCTCCTGCGGCTCGAGGAATTAACCCCGTGTAAAAGGGTTCAGGATCAGCCTCCTGACGGGGATTTTACTTGGCAGTAGCCTGCAAAGACAAAATATGCGGGGGGGGGGGGGGGGGGGAGGAAGCGCCTCTGCCAACCCTATCCCGCCTTCCCGTTCTGCCCCACTGTTAACTCGCGGCCATCTCTGCGAGTGGGCGCTTACAGAAATGTAAGGTCATCACCAGGAGCGGACATATTCCTTCATTAGCGCTACGTCTGCTTAAAGAAAGACCTTTTGAGCAGCCCCCCCGTGGAGTGTGACGGTCGGGCAGGCCGCTCGCTGTCGTGCCCGTGTGCCCCCCCCCCCCCCCCGTCGTCGTCGTCGCCCCCACCCCCGGGGATTGCTGCGGCCGTGGTGCCCGGCGCAGCCCACCCTCAGCCCTCCGCTCAGCCGCCCTCAGAGGGTGCCGAGAGGGGCGGGGGGGGGGGGGGGGGGCTGGTTGGAAACACGTGCTCCGAAATTCAGACATTTCTCCCTTCCTCCGTAAAACCAGCTGAACGACCGCCCGCCCCTGCGCCCCGTGGAAACCCGGTTAAGGCAGACTTCGCCGCCAAGGCGAGAGGGGCTGGTAGCCGGTGCGAGGTGGAGAGGGGAGGGCAGGAGGAACAGCCTCGACTCCCCCGCCCCCTTTGCATCAGTTTGTCTTGCAGTTATTCAAAATGATTGAGTTTTCCGAAGAAGGCCCTTTAGAGAGAGAGAGAGAACAAAACCGGCACCAACTTCTTCCCCCCAAAACGACATGAATATCAACCTGTCCGCTGGCAGGGCTTCGGAGCTTAGAGGCATTACAATAAAATTTACGGCGTCCTTAACAACTCCCAAGTAAAAGCATTAAAATTCCCTTTAATTGAGAAAACATTGATTTTTAACTCTGGAAAGAACGAACCCGTAATTTAATTGCAAACTTTCACCGACAGAGCAGCATCTCGGGGAGGCCACATTCCATCTTTAACAGAGCCACTTTATGAAGTGATAAAAACAAAGAAAACCTGACAAACAGAGAGACAGTTGCGATTGCGAAAGAAAAGTTATTTGCCTTCCCTTCCCCTCCTCGCAGCTCCAAACTACCGCGCTCGTCGTCCCCCGTCCCCCCCCCCTTCACCCGCCACCCCCCGATAACAAAACACAAGCGTAAAAGCAAAGGATTTGGGATGCAGGGGAGAAGCGGTAGTTCATACTTTAAATAACGATTTGCCTTTGGCGGGCAAGGAGTGATGCCAAGAGGTTTAAGGGAACATTTTCACAAAATGGTAGCCTCTTTTATAAAGGAAGGAAAGTAATGGGGTAAAATTTCCTTGCTCTCCCTTGTTCGCGGGAAAAAAAAAAAAAAAAAAAAAAAAATCATTGCTAAAGGGAAAGGAAAGGGAAATCCCACCCTCGCTTTCTATCTTATTTCTGTATCGGTTTTTGGTATTATAGGAGAGTAAAGAAGTTTTTGTTTGGTGGTTTTTCATTGATCAGTCACTCTGAGCTAATGTAATTATCCTCATCAATAGAAGGCTGCAGAGAGAATCATTATGTGGGTGACATTGATAAATGATCGCCCAAGAGCTGCCTTTTCTCTTGGGCACCCCCACATATGACCCTCCCACATACACAAGGTAGCCATAGAAACACCTTGAGATCCTCAAACACTGCTGCAAATGGGAGAATACAGAGAAAGCGAGAGAAATCCAACTTCACACACTTTCTGTCCCTGCGGAAGCCTCCTCCTTCCCAGAGCTCGGAGCCACCGAGCCGGGCTCCGCTCTGCTGCCCTGCCCCGCGGGCGCGCAGCCCCGGCCCCGCGCCCTCTCCCGCACCACGTCAAGTATTTGGGGCGGGGGGGGGGGGTGTGTGTTATGGGGCTTGCTTCTTTCCCTCTCTCTCTCCCCCCCCTCCTCCCTTTCTCTGGAAGCGGCAAGCAGTGAGGTTACACGCCCCACACGGAGTCACTGCTCTTTCCCCGCGCGCACGGTGGACCCCCCTAGTTCGCGAGTGGCTCTCGGAGATGCGCACCTACAGCCCCCCCCCCCGCCCCCCCCCCGTCCCCAGCAATGCGGCTCTTGGCAAATGGTCCAACCCGAATTATTAGCAGCGATCTTTTTAGTCACAGGACTCCACAAGAAGACTCCGTCTTCCTCACTAAGGCAAAGATGAATGTTTTTTTTTCTGGCCGCAGACACACCCCCCCCCCCTTTTTTATGTAAGCAGATTCTAAAATATTGAGAGCAGTAATTGATTCATAATGATCCATAAATCGATGCGAGGAAGGGGGCGAGGGTGTTTATTTATTTTATTCCTAAAGCTGCAAGTAAAGTAGCTTTGACACCGTGTGGGGATGAAGGGGAGGAGTTGTTTAGCTGTGCGGGGTCATCCATCATCACTGTCGCAGACACTCTGCCCAGAGGAGCAACCTCCCTTCTGCCTGTCTCTTTCTCGCCACCGAAACTATTAATATTAAAATCTGCCTGCAAACCTCCCCCCCCCCCCGCCGCCGCCTCTCATCCCGCCGCACCGGCCCTCTCAGCCCGGAGCCGGGGAGCCGGCTCTCCCTTGCGCCGCGCCCGCGGGGCCGATCTCTCCGAAAGCGCTGTCGGAAGAGTTAAAAAGCCGGCCCCGCGTCCTCTCGGCCGAACCCCGGGACGTGGTAGGGGAGGCCCGTCGGGAGGAGACACCCTCCCGCCCAGCGGAGCCCGCTCCGGCGCCTCCACGCAGCGCGGGGACGGCCGCGGCCGCGCGTGGGGAGCGGCTTCGGGCATTCCCCGGGGCCCGCGGGGCTCCTGCCCCGCACACGCGCCGGGGCTGCCGTGGGGCTGGCGGCTCCGCGCCGGCCCCCGCACGGCCGCGGCCGGGACACCCCCGCTCCCCTCGGGGGGGCCGCCGGAGCGACGGGCAACACCCGCCGGCGGCACCGGCCGGGCAAGCGGCTCCCGCTTGCGCCCCCGCCGCACCCCTTCCCCTGCCCGGCCCCGGCCCCGGCCCCGGCCCCGGCCCCGGCCCGGCCCCCCCCTTCCCCCCCCCCCCAGCCCTCGCAAACCTGGTCTGGGGCAATTTTCTCTCCCTCGCTCTCTCCGCGGCTATGAGCGAAAGGGGGGGGGGAGCGCCCGGCTCCCCCCCCCCCGGCATCTCCTCTTCGGCCCCGCGGTGCCCGCTCGCCGCGGCGGGCAGGGCTCGGGCGGCCGCGCCGGCGGAGGTGCGCGTCCCTCCTCTCTTCGCCTGCAAGGCAGCAAAATCTGGAAGAAAAATCCCTCGTTTGTGGTGGCTACAACTCCCGGCCCAGACCCGCTCGGAGAAATGGAAATTTGGGATTATAAACATGTGTGTGTGTAAACAAAAGGTGTTTCTTCCGTTACCCTCCGTTTCCCACAGCATAAGCAATTTTTATTCAGACTAGAGTATTTTCTTTAACACTATACCGCTGTCAAAACATTATTCCCGTTTTGGTTGCTTTTGACAGCTGAGCGGTTCTTAAAAATACCAAAATCGGAACCTTCCCTGCTAAACAGTGAATCTCAGATGCAGAAATCTCTGCACGTTATTGTACCTTGGATTTCAGCAACGCATCTCACGAAGAGCACAGCCCAAAGAGGGGGGGCGGGGGGGGGGGGGGGCGGGGGGAGAAAGAAAATAAAAGACAACACAGCAATGCAAATATTTAGTTCATTATAAAAGACAATAATCTACTATGGATAAATTCTCCCCTGTCCTTCCACCAGTGCGAGGACATTTGCTGACATTTCTCCTCAAATTGTAAAGAAAAGATCTGCAAGGAAATAAAGTAGATTTTAAAAAAATAAAATTTAAAAAAAAAAAAAAAAAGCCTCCCTTTTAAAAGTGCTAACACAAACAATCTTGCCTTCGTATTTTCCGCATCCACAATAATGAAGGAATTTGGAAATGGGAACCCGGGGCGTGCTCTTCTTACGCCACTGAAGGGTCGATGTGATTTTAACCGGGACAGAGAGCACCAAAGCCAAGCGGGGAATTTTTGTCCTTTAAATTTCATACGAATGCCTTAAAAAGACGCCCACAAAGCAGGACCCGATTGCTAAATAAATCCTCACACCCATTCTACTGGCATCCTCCCTTCTGTCGCCAGCAGCGTGGGTCCATTTACTCAGCTCAGAAATTAAACATTAACTACGAGGCTGAGCCTCTTTCCACATTCCAAAGCTAGAAGTTGTCAGTCAAAGTTTTTAATAACACCCCGGCCGGCTGGAATGACGAGAAGGAGGAAGGAGGAGAAGGGTTACGAATTTACAGATGTTGAAGCCGGTAACGTTTGTTTCCTGGAAAGTTAAGGTAATTACAAGCCCTTTCCCACTCCCCTTCTCCCAGAAATAAAGCCAGCGCTTTCCCCTGCTCTTTGGGCCCCATCCTGCTCTCACTGACTTAACAGTGCAACCGAGGGCAGTCAAAGGCGGCTGTTTCCAACCACGCTCATGTCTTCCTAGTTCCAACTCTCCTTTAGTTGCTTCGAAATGCCACAAGCTTTTGTTTAAGTAAAACCCAACCCTCACCCGTGATTCTGCACCAGCTATTTATATACAAAATGTCAAATTAACATTTTCCCTCATTAGTGGATGGTCTTTTTTTTTTTCTTTTTTTTGCCCCCCTTCTGAAAACAACTGAAGGCAAGAAAAGCAGTAAAACCGTCTCAGAAGCTAGATTACACAATCCTCTCACAGGTAAAACTCTCATTAAACTCAAAGCTGCTTTTCTCCTCCTCAAACTTCCAAACCTACTCCTGCATTGCAGCCATCCTTCACCTCTGAGCTACGCAGCTGGAGTTAAGGTCCGTGGTGGTTATGGTTGCACGCACACATACACTTAACACACACGGGCTTACTGGTCTCGTATCTGGGCCTTCGCAACTCAAACTCAGCTTCTGTGTTAATTAGCAGACAGTACAGGTATTAGACACAGCTCTCCGAAATGCAAGCTGGTGAGAGAATATTTCAAGTTTTGTTTAATCTGACATAAATATAGTATTGATAATCAGCAGAAATATATAACCTCAGATGTTCTTTCATTCAATTATTCTATTAATGTTGATGACAAGCTTGTTCCTGATTTTTCCAACCTTTCTTCTCAATGCTGGTAAGAAATGTATTTGAGACATCTCTCCTGGTAACTTCAGTCTCTCCTAAGCGTGATTAAAAACACAAAAGCCTAACAAAAAATCAAAAATGAAATATTTATTACCGCATTTTGTGACTTAACACCTTTTTTTTCTTTTTAAAACATAACGTCACAGTCCTCATACAAGTATTTTAATGTAAATTTTGACAAAGCTTAAAGGTAACAGCATTTTCTTCTAGTGAGGAACACGTGCTGAGAAAGGAAGAATTCATGGACATACAATACCAATTCCACAGCAGATCTGATACTAGCAAAAACATTCTTTTTTTTTTTCAATTGAGGTAAACACATAGAATATCTAACATGAAACAATTAATAGACCGAACTCTGTACGAAGTTTGTTACAGTATTCTCTTGCTTTTTTTTCCCAAGCTTTGAGTTCATGATAAAGTCCTAGGTTTGGTGCAAAGACCGTTAGTAACTTCTTTCATTGAGGAAAGCTGCCCAACTTTTAGTTTTGTTTTGTCCAAAGCCAAGGCTCAGAACTACTGGAAGAAGCTCCTGCTCTGTCTGTTCTGTCTTTTAAATCTTCACCTGCAAGCTCTTTGAAGAAGAGTCCAAAAAAAAAAAAAAAAAAAAAAATAGATTGGGGAAGAATGGGGGGAGACTTAATGAAGCACAAACTATAAAGATCTGTTTGAAACTAAAGGACACATTTTATGAAGGAACAAAACGAGGGAATGGCAAGGCCTTCTTGGAAC